>NC_056725.1:850898637-851098637 GCF_019279795.1 Protopterus annectens
GGTTGCCAACTGACACACTGACTGAACTCGCACTGTAAAAGTTGCAGACTCCAAATCTGACTTCAAACCAGTGACAAGTGGAGTACCACAGGGTTCAGTCCTGGGACCTCTCAGTTTTGGTATCTACTTCTCTGAAGTACAGGCTAACACAGAAGGCCTCTGGCTAATGAAGTTCACAGATAACTGCAAACTAGGAGCCATGGTAGAGTGCCCAAATGATGTGGACATCCTACAGAAGGGCCTCACTGAGACAGATGCCTGGTGTCAGAGGCATGGCCTCAAGCTCCGTGCCAAAAAGTTCATCGTCATCCCCTTTGGTAAAAACTCTGTACCCATGAACTACCACATAAATGGCAGTCTATTTAATGCCAAATGTGTGATAAGAGACCTTGGGAGCCAGGTGGACAGTAGTCTCTCCTTTGATAATTATATCACCACAGTAGTCAGGAAATCCTATGTGGCACACCTCATCACAAAAGGGTTCTCATCCAGGAAAAAATAGGTCATTGTTCCCCTCTACTCGGCACTCATTAGATCCATTATAGAGTATAACCCCCCTTTTGGAATGTACCTCACAAGATATCTGCAGCAGCTGAAAAGGCCATAGAAGTACCTCACAAACAGGATTACTGGCCTCAAACAGATGCCCTACACTGACCGTCTCAAACTCCAGCTTTACTCTGTAGCATATCGCTTATTCCGAGGAGATCTGTGCCTAACATATAAAGCTATGTTAAACCCAGAGCTGTTGGACATGCTACACCTAAAGAAATCCCAATCCCTCCAAGCTACATGCTCTAGGGACCTAAAACTTGCCACTACAATAAATAGGACATGCTGGAGGGATAGATTCCTGTCCCAGAGACTTTCTATACTCTGGAACAAGCTACCCATCTATGTCAAGCAAAGTTCCTCATTAGTACTCTTCAAGAAGAATCTTGATGAGTGGATGGGAAATAGGAAATACACCCCAGGGATCACTTCTGCAGCTCTGCTCGACTGGCACAGGAAACTAATTTTGTTGGGTGGCGTAAGCCAGGGAACTTTGTTGACTAGGCTTACTTAGGCCCTTGGGCCGATAGCCTTGTACCTACCTATGAACCTAAATCTATTTTATAAAGTCTAACTCCTGAAGTGATAGCAGCAGCAGTGGGCAAGCATGTGGAGAATTGTGTAGAAATGTGTTGTAAACTGAAAGAAGGAATATTACAAGTTAAACAGGAAGTGGTCGCCATTGAGGTGTTCATGAAAAAGCACACAGTAGCATCAAACTCTTAAACAAGTAGAGCTGAGCTGTGACCTGACTCATAACTTTGCTTCAGGCTGGTCAGCATTAAATAGAGGCCACTTTTGTCTCAAAAGAATTTACATGAAAGTTGCAGTATTAATATAAGAAAACAAAAAAAAAACATGCAGGCACTTTGATTAATTGAAGCTTTCTCCTAGCAGAAGTATTACAGCAGAAGGATTAAGTGTGACAGATATACAAGTTGCTACAGTTTGACCACTTTCTTCTTTGGTCATACTATACTTAGCAGACCTGGTTTTAACATCCCAGCTTTTCATTGTTAGTAGGCATCAGTGCACAAGTTTGATATGGTGATGGTTGGTTGACATTTGTATAGTGCTTTGCGTTTCCCCCATTCTAGTTGGTTGCACAGTCATTTGGTTTGCAAGACTGAAACTTTCGTCTAATTTGGTGTTTGTTGTAAATAAAGCCAACTGCATCATGCCAGAAGATGCAGCACAAATCTTCTGGCTGACAAATTCAGCTCCAATTTTACTCTTCCATCCACAGTCACTCTTCAGGAAATACCATTGAACATACCCCCCCCCCTCCATTGTCACTAGGGAGCAGTCCTCATTGTAGTCTTCAAGGCCAAGAATTGATGGGCCCCAATTAATATCACTGGATGCTTCCTAAGTAGCATGGAACACAACATATCAGAACCACTAGAATGTCTGTTTAACTGTTGTTGCCTCAAGACAGGCTTCCTGCCATGTGAATGGAGAACTGCAGCAGTCATCCTTCTACACGCCTTGGTAATTACAGACCTAAGTCTCACTAGTCTCATATGCAATGTCATAGAAAGAATTATTGTGGAAATGATTGGTAGTAACACAGGAAATCTTCAAACACCGGATCCAACCCAGACTGTGTTTTCCAAGGGTAGATCATGCCTGCTCAGCCTGGTGGGCTTCAAGGTCACCAAAGCAATGGATGAGGGCAGAAGGGTACCTTAATCAGGCCAATGGATTTTATAAAATACCTTATTGTGACATTGTAGACCGACTCTGAGTTAATCCCTGTGCATTCCTCTGAATAGTCAAGGTGGCTCCCAGATAGTACTTAGGAAGCTGGGATAGGGGGGAGCCCACCTCCATAAAGAGGTCTGTCAGTAGTGGAGTCCCTCGGGTCTCTGTGCTGGGTTTGCTCCTTTTTGGTATGAACAACTTTGAAGTCAAGGCCAGCATCATGGGCAGTCAACAATCCCTTCAAAACACCAGTATCCTCCAAGAAGGGGTAAAATAAATGGTTCAAGAACTGTAGTCTAAAACTCAATGCCAAGAAGTGCATAGTAGTATTCTTTAGGAAGTCTGCCACCCCTGGAAAATACCTAAATGATGATACACCCTGAAGAGTAGACTCTGTAGTTGGGGATTTGGGGATGCATATAAACGGTAACCTAGCATTCAAACCTGTATCTATGGTAATAAGGAAATCTTTCCGAGTTGCGCAACTTGTAAGAAAAAGCATGGCAACTAGGTCCAAGGGAGTCATTGTTCCACTGCATTTAACCCAGTACAATGCCTCCTTTAGTAAACATATGCAACAACTGGAACATCCACAGAAGATCCTCACAAAAGGATACTGGATGTAAGCATGTCTCACACAGATCACTTCAAAGGCCTATCCCTGTACTTAGTCTCCTGCAGACTGTTAAGGGGAGATCTATGTCTGCCATACAAGGCATCCTTGGCTTCTGCTCTGATGGACCTTCAGCTTATCTGCAAAACGAATAACATCCGAATTACCAAATTTAGGGGCTTAAACCTTGCTTGTGACATTTAATAGCTCATGTTGTAGAGATGGGTATGTCGGGGAGACTACCCATTCTGTGGAAATAACTTCCCATCCATGTGAAGCAGGGTTCTTCCCTAACCCAATTCAAGTACACTTGGATCACTGGATGGATAATTGGAAATTTATACCTGGTCTGGCACCTGTGTCTCTAATTGACAGAAGTAGCTTGTAAATCTGTGACCACCCAAACCCTAGCCTTCATATACCTATTAGAATGCTCTTAAGGTTCTTAAACTTGTAAAATAAGCATAGCCATGCATCCCAAACGTAGCCATGCATCCCAAACGTAAAGTCCCACTGTGGTCATTAGCCAAGTATTCACTTATGAACCTTTGAAGTCTCAGCATTTAGAAACAGTCCATCCATCCTCAACCCCTTTTCCCATTTTTTCACATGGTTATTGGTATGAAATGTAGAGGTTTAGCAGATTTTTTGGATGCTTGTTGACTGTAGTTGCTATTATTGTAGCTGCATTGCCATCAGGGGAAGCCCCCGATTTGTATGCTCGACATCTCTTACTGTGTTTAATAGTGTTCTGTAGTTTAACTTTGCTTGTAAAGATGATGTCTTGAGATTGCATACATGACTGTGCTACTATCTGCTTAGGGAAGTGAGATATAATCTCACCTTTGCATGACCCGTACCCAGTTAACAAACTCTTGCAGGTGTATGTGTGTGTGAAAGAGAGGAACTCTGTAGTACCTTTCTAGGTTTGTGTTCTTATCACTGCCAGACATTGTGGAAACATTTTACTTCCTTTTGTTGTAGGGATTGTTTTAATGGTATGGTCTGTTGAGTAGTGCACCTTAGTATAACAAACTGGCAAATGTGCGTCACTGTTTACTCAAGAACTGAAAACAAAATTAACATCAGTTTTGCAGTTAAAGAAAATGTGGAGCTAAAACCTTCAGTAATTGATCGGCTGACATCACATGTACTAAAGACTATAGGACTATCTTTTCACTTGAAAGTAGAGTTTTACCCTCTGCTGCAGGCCTTGTCCTGTGTTTTTTGATCTTTGAGGTCCACTAAAGTTTAGAATGCTATGATTATATTTGAATCTGCATTTGGAAGTAGGTTCATGACCATTTTTATCACTTTGTGTAGAAAAGTAGGCATCCACATTTCCTTTTATTTTTTTAACGGCAGTATGAATCTGTGATTTTCCCCGTTTAAGTTCTTTCTTTCCAGTGTGTTGTCCTAATTGCCATGTGTTTTTATGAGGGTCTAGAGAAAAATTGTAGATATGTTAACATCATCCTTAAGTCCTGTTGAAGCACCAGCCAGTGGCTGCTCCAGCCCACTGAGACACTTCCCTGCATTGAGGCATGGCTTTTGAAGGAGAATGTAAAATTTCTATGCAAATCTGCAAGTCTTTTATTGCTGTCTAATCTTCTGGGAGTGGCTGGGATAGGTTTAACATCTTTTGGATCCTGGGTTCCGATATCAGTTTGCATTTTCTTCTCAACATGGTTGGAATGGAAAGTCATACTTACAGATGCTCCAAATAACTTCCTGGTCTCTGTGAACTGGCCGCAGTTTCAAGAACCTAATGGTACTATTTTCTGATAACCATCTTCCAAAATATACAGAATCGATGCATGCAGTTACATAGAGAATGTTTTCAAAATTCCATCCACCAAGCTGGTTCAATAGAGCTTCACTACCGATACCAAGATGTATTTAATGTACATCAAATTGTTTAGCTGTAGTGACGTTCTTGTGGTCTTTTTTTTTTTTTTTTTTAGTACTGTGACATCACATTTCACTCCTTTTGTTCCATAGATTGGATCACCACATACAATAAATATAATGTGTGCATTTGTGTATAGCTGTTTGTGTGTGTGTATGTGGGTATGTGGGTGTGTGGGTATGTGTGTGTGTGTGTGTGTGTGTGTGTGTGTGTGTGTATATATATATATATATATATATATATATATAATGTGTGTGTGTAATATATATATATATATATATATATATATATATATATATATATATATATATATGTATAAAATGTGTGTAATATATATATATATATATATATATATATATATATATATATATATATATATATATATAATGTGTGTGTAATATATATATGTGTGTGTGTATATAATATATATATATATATATATATATCTGTATGTAATATATATATATATGTATATATATATATATATATATATATATGTGTGTGTGTGTTTTTTATATATATATATATATATATATATATATACATATATATATGTGTATGTATGTATGTATGTATGTGTATATATATATATATATATATATATATATATATATATATATATATATAAATAAATAAACCCAAAAAATCACTGGTTACACAGCCAGAAGCAGTACTCTTTTTAGTGTAAAAAGCATTAACTCCACAATTGAGCGCTTTCGTTTTATGATATATACGTATACACAAATGCACACATACACACGTATATGTGTAATATACATGTGTATGTGTGTGTGTGTGTGTATCAGTACACACACAAACAAACACAACCCCCCCACAATCAAATAAATGCATCTACACTACAGATAAGCAGGGGAGGCTGCACCCCCTACTAATATATTCTAACTCCGAGATCGCACAAACAGAAATACAAATGAAACTCACACACACGCATCTTACAGTCCCTCGCACACATATCACAGTCACAACACACACTTACACACACTAAAGCCCCTAACCGACACATTTACACACAAACTTACCTAAATTCAGCCCATACATCCACACACTGCACCAGCGGAAGCAGAAATTCAACATCTCCTTGCTTCGGGATTTTGAATTTCGCGCTTCTGGTTTCGGAACTTCAGTATTTCAAAATTACAAAGTGGACATATATATATATATATATATATATATATATATATATATATATATATATATATATATATATATACACATGTATGTGTGGTGTGTGACACCATAAATATACACAGGCTTGTGTGTGCACATGAAAGGCAGGACTTTCATTGGCCCGAAGTCTGTACATTTTGTTATAAAACCTATATTTAGATTGACGGTTAGAGTTTGCAATGCATTAGCATTCACTTGTTTATTTTGATTCTGCCATTTCTAAAGCCAGTTATAACTTGTGAATATTTTAAGTCGTCTTTTTTTTTGGCTCCTGGCTGTTGTCCTTCAGCTGGCTGCAGAGACCTCTCCTCCGTCATCAGGTTTACTGAACCTGATTAACCTCACTCGGACCAATTTCAGCTTGTGTTTGAGGCTGCTGAGGAGATTGAGAGTTAAGAGATTTTTGAAACTGAATGCATTAGCAGTGCTCTTTTTGCTTGTTTATTTGTACAGGTAGCATTTTATTCAATACTTTGAAGTGGTCAGTCTCTTTGTGTTTTTGTTTTAATGTGGTTGTATAGTACCTCTTCACATTGCTTAGGCTTAACCACGCAGTGGTGCAGTGGTTAGCATTGTCGCCTCGCAGCAAGAGGTTCTCCTGTTCGATTCTTGGCTGGAGCATCTTCTGTGTGGAGTCTGCATGTCCTCCCCACGGTCGAGTGACGGTAAAGACATGCGCATGCGTGAATGGGTGTGCCTTCTTTGAAGGTTGGGCATCGGGCTGGCAACTTGGCACCGTAAAAATCCACTGCCAGTCATGAGCGGATTGGAGTTCCGCTGTGGCGACCCCTAACCGGGAAAAGTTGAAAGACATTACTAGTCCTCTTTTTTTTTTTTTTTTTTTTTGTAATATAGGCAGAGGTTATGAAAGTTGACTTCTGGGTACCATTACTTGGTTGGTCTGAAGATCCCTGATTTAACCCAGTAAACTATTCTGCTAACTTATACAAGTGTATTTTTGTAAACGCACAGACAGTATGGCAGTAGTTCGTGATTCTTGCCAGCATACGTGATACTTCTGATTTTGTACATTGAGGTGCCATTGATGTGACTGACGATGCACTTCTGTATAGCCCTGTTTTAGAGTTGCATCCTTTGTCCTTGATTAACAATATAGGTGTAGAGATGTAAGCTACCACAGTTTTTGATTGAAGTGCTTTGGAAAGTGCGTTAAATTAGCATACAACAGCAGGCTTGTGTCTGCCATGGTGTCAACAGATTTACACAAGCTCATAACTAACTTGTTCAAAATGTAACCGTTTTAGGATTAAAAAAAAAGAAAAAAAATTCCTCTTACTCCCTTATGAAGTTCATAACTGTCACCTACAGAGTTTTTGATGTTTATATTAGTGGTGGCCGTCTCAGTTTTCAATTTCATAAGGTAACCATTGTATTTTAAAGTGTGAGATTTTAAAGTGATCATTCTTGTATATAGAGGACTTTCCTATCCTGAACAAGTTTGTGCTGGGTTGCTAATGTACTTTTGGTTGCAGACTGCAAAATTGATGGCAGCCTTGTGTATTTGACATTGATTCTGTAACTGTTTGTGCTTGTGTGAAGAGGATGGCAGTTTAGTTAATTCAGAATGCAGTAAATACAGATTTTTGGCACACATTTCTTTTTTCCAGAGAGATGCACAGGAAAGAGAGATAAGAATATGAATGTGTGTGTCTGTCTGTGTGTACCTCCATAATTTCGAAGGTCACAACGCCAAACCATTTCCACAAAACCTGTACTGCCAAAACCTCAGAAAGCCAACAAACCATCGAAAGATGACATTTCCACCACACCTACAAACAAGTGCTAACATGGGTGAAAAAGGAGGCAAGATTCTGTGGTTTGGAATATCTACGTTTAAGGTTTTGTGAAGCTGCAGAAGCAGGTTCACAGCTGTGGCCGTCGACATTATGGAGGTAAACGTATATTACACACACATGTATAAAATATTGTATGTGTCTCTGTGTGTTATGGGAAAAATATGATTAAGAAATGTGCCACTTACATTGAACATAATGCTCAGAAATGTACTTAATGTGAAATGAGAGTTTTATATGACATGGATGTATATACATGCCCCATCCCGGCTAGGTTCTGGTGACTTTGTACCACATGCCATTACTGGCAGGCAAGTGAGAGCTTCAGGCTCTCTTCTTACTCTGTGTGGTTAGTTGAGCATTTAGGAAAACTTTGGGGCTTCCCAGAAATTGCTAGAGTATATTCCATATCAGCTAGTGTTATGCATGTAGCATTTATCTAATATTTGTAATTGAGAAAACAAGCATGGCAGACAGTAAGTGTGGACATGATGCACTGTGATAATGGAAAGCATACCACAGTATATTGCCTGATGTGGAGATCATGACGTATGACTGAGGTGTGGTTACTCTTCCTGTATATGGCATTATTACTATTGATGGATGCCTGTGTAAGTTTAGAAATGCCCAAATATTACTGTTGGACACAGTGCTGATGTTGTACTTTTTGTTTAGTGACCAGCTCATAGTAATGCAAATAAAGACACTCTCATCAGCTAATAACTTTCTGTTTAAGTGCATCCTCATATTTATTGAAAACATTAATTTAAACAATTCCTTGCCAAGTGACCGCCTTCTGTGACACACCTCAGAAGTAGAGCTGTTCAGCTACAGTAGGTGATGGTAGGGATTCCGTCTGTAGATAGGAAATTTGGCTGACTAATTTTTTGATTTACTGAAAGACCACTGAAGATCCTTAGTAAACAAGTTTTCAGATTCTGTGATGTCATTGCATTGAAAACTAGAATGAGACCTGAGGGAGTGATCAGGATCTTTCTCACCTTACCAAAACCTCAAGATGTAGTAAGAGGAGGTCTGTTGTCATCAGCGAGACTAAAACTAGTTAATGTTGGTAGATGTTATGACCACTTAACAAGTAAAACATTTATGTGGGCTACTGTAATCCTTCCACCTGTACCATAGATTCATAGATAAGGGCACTGCAAGTGTCATGACCATTTTTGCCGTAAGAGTACCCTCTCTCAGGCCGCACCTTTCTCTAGGAGGGCCAGAGCAATCAGTCATGGAGTAAATTTGCAGATATGCATCCAGTCATCTACTTTGTTTAAAGTTGGGTAGTGACCAGTACTGCTGAACAGACAGGGGAAGTTTATCCCAGAGGTATGTAAGGCACTGGGTTGTAAACCTGTCCCTCCATGTTTTATTTATCTGTTGTAGATTTGGGTCACTGGTTTTAGTACTGGTGGAGATGTTAGACTTGCAGAGAAATAAGAAGTCCAAGACAATTGGATCCCTAATGTCATGTTAAAATGGAAGAGAGAGAGATCTCCTCAAAGGTCTGCAAGACACTGAACAAAGGGACAGAGCTTCCAGCCTGTGTTGATAACTGAGGACTTTAGCCCTGTTAACTTTTGGTTAGGAAAAGTAGTGCACAAGGATGTTTACACTTTCTAGACCTTCATTACTGCTTTTCAGCTTGGCTGAGAAAACATGGCCAGAGGCTGCATTTTAGTCTTCTGAATTCCTGTTTTGTGTACATAGGTTCAAAGGCAAGTACTGGGCTAACTGCCCTTTCAGGATATTTTAGGCCTAGTCAATTTCCCATTGTTTGCTTAGAATAACCTATTCCATTTGGTATAGATTGGTCTCGCCCATTTCATGGTTGATAATTATATGTCGCCTCTAATGAGAATAACTGGGATCATACCATAGATAATTAGAGGGGACGGACCCATGCATGGGTAAAGCATTTAGGAACTGCCTCTCTCCATTAGTA
The DNA here is from genome assembly GCF_019279795.1 of Protopterus annectens. Classification (NCBI taxonomy): domain Eukaryota; kingdom Metazoa; phylum Chordata; order Ceratodontiformes; family Protopteridae; genus Protopterus; species Protopterus annectens. The sequence goes on from NC_056725.1 coordinate 850,908,375, forward strand.
GTACAGGGAGCAGTTCTGTGGTACATTTTTTATTTCCCATCCTAAAATCTAAGTTGCGCTTGAATATGGGCAGGTATGAACTTTGTGGATGGGGGAGTCTGTTCCACAATAGCCGTATCCTCTGAGAGAGGCACCTGTCCATCCAAACCATTCTGTTAATGTTGCAGAAGAGGTTTAGCTCCCTAGGCTGTTGATTTCTAATGCCATTTTATTTATTTTACATTTGTTAACCGGGATGGTCCGACTGGACACAGGTTCATTTTCAGCGGAGGCCCGGGCAGAAAAGCTCCACAGCAAGTAAAATTTTACACAATATGTTGAAATACAGTATACAGAGAAATATCAAACAATATGTTAAAAAAAATGTACTTCCCAATATGCAGTAAATCCATTAGTAATGGGTCAGAGGATGACTTATGTGCCAGACACAGGTCACCTCTTAGCAGTCTGTAGGAGTATTGTGACAGTGGTTTGAGACTGTTTATGTAGGACATGTTTAGGCCTTTTCGTAAGGTATATCTGTGGATATTCCAGTTGTTGCATGTTTCTGCACAGAAATTGCCAAAGGAGGCATTGTATTGAATGACTGGTCTAATGAGGGCTTAGTAAAGGGAAATGCCATCCCTAGATCTAGACTGTCAATGTCCACTAAAGGTCCCAAATCCTGAACAAGTGCGTCAACTCTTAAGGGCATTTTGTCAATCTGGTAGTTCCCTGGGATAGATAACTTCCCAAAGGATTCAGTAATGCATTTTTGGCATTTAGTTTTAGTCCATGATTTTGACACCAGTTATTTATTTTGGACAAACCTTCCTGCAGGATGGATAAGTCATTTAGGAATTCAGTGACTCCTAACTTGCTGTCATCTGCAAACTTAGACAGAGCCCTTTGGTATTGGCTTTTACTTCAGAAGAGAAAATGCCAGACAGGAGAAGTCCCAGCACAGAAACCTTGGGGACTCAACTGGACTCTTTGAGGAGGTAAATTCCCCTGTTTTTGATTATCTGCATCCTATCTGGAAATTATACTTTGTAATATTTGTGGACTTCTTTGTGTGTGTGTGTCTCTCTCTCTCTATTAGAAACATTTTTATTTTGGGGCCTGGCTGCCATTTCAATGCTGCATGTCTGACTAAAGAAAAGAAAAAAATAACTTTTGTCCATCTAATTATTTCTGACCCCCCCCCCCCCCCCGAGAGGATAGAAATATTAGCAAAAACAGGACCATAGACTAGTGATAGCAGTCCTCTTGTCACTGAATCGACAAAGCATTTACAGCTAGCTGTGGACAAAATGTCTGCACAACTCTTTAGTGTTAGTAGTACTTTGGGCTGAATCAGTATGATGCATTTTGCAGTCTGGAACAAGGATTTCAACCGTTGAGGGCACTATTTATAATGTTATGCCAGTTATACTGGTGTTGGATGTAGGGGAGGGGCACTGATATTAATAGGTAATCTCCCGTTTAAGTCACAGGTAGAACGGAGGGCAGTCAGGGGAGGTTTGTGGTAGTAAAAGGGGATTTGTTGGCTTACAAATGACTGTTGCAGCAATCTACTTGCCCTCTGCAAACAACAGCAAAAACCTCATGTATGATGGAATCTTTCTAATGGTGAGGAAATGGAATATCATTTTTTGGAACAAAATGTCTGGAGAGTAAATGGCATGGTAACTCTAACCCTCACAGAAAAGTGATGTAAGAAGTAATTTCATGACTTGGAGCTGACAGATGTATAACTAAGCAATTTGCAAATGGTTGGCATTGGCAAAAGGCTTATTACATAGGAACAGTGGGGGTTCCTAGGGGATGTACAGACTAGCCTGATACTATTAGACAGTAAAATTAAAACTTGACACACAGGGAGTAATGCAAAGAATGGAGATATCCAGGAGTCTGGTTACAAAATATAAAGGTCAAAAAATGGGTGCATTGACAAGTGGATGAGGGCTTAAGTTCAGTTTTAGAGGGGAGTAGGTGTTCATGGGAGCAGTTTAAAAGGTACATCCAATTTAGCATCCGACAATACATACGAGAGAGGAAAGAGAGCAAAGGCGAACTTACAAGGTATATTAGACCAGATTGTTGACTTGTAGAAGAAACCTCCTAATATAAATTGAAAAAGAGAGTGAAATTACAAGCATTACATGGAGACCTACAGAAGCCGGAGGACACAAGAAATTGATTCCAATAGGTAGCATTGCAAGGAACTTGCTATACAAGCACTAAGAGAGGTATAAGAACCCTAGCAGACAGGCCGCGGCAGCAAAAGACAGAGAGTCATCACTCAGTTAAGAGATGAGGCTATCTGAGAACCCAATTAATCGATGACATACTTAGGCTTGAAGTCGGAAAGCATGTTCAGATATAGTGATGCAGATGCCTAGTACAGGGTGGTGGTGGCATTATGAGAAGGTTTTCAATACTTGAGGGGGACTAGGCAGGGCGATCTGCTGTCCCTGCTTTTGTTTTGTTTTTTTATTTAGTGGTGACTTTAAGAAATTCAATACTGGCTGTTTAGCTGTTTATCCATGGGCAAGAGAGGAATTAAAGGCAGTCTTATAAGCAGGTGATGTAATTTTACAACACTTAGAAGACCAGAGAGAGCTCTTGAGAGACTTCAACATGTTAACTGTTTGCTGAAATGACAGGGTACAAGATAATTGCCTTATTTTAAATTATCATTAAGAAAGCAAGATGGGGGTATCTGTGAAAAGATGCCCATATCTGACGGGTCAGGAGAAACTTGAACTTGAAAGTATGGCTAATGAGATCATAGGATGAGTTGCATGTAGTCATGCAGTGTAGTGTTTTGCAGCAAAGATTTGATCTTGTGAAACTGGAAAAACTTAGACTTTGAGTTAGACCAGAAAATACAAGCTTTGCATTGGTATGCGTTACCTCATATACTTTGCCTAGGTCAGGCCTTTTGAACAGTCCCACAGAAGTCTGAAATGAACAAGCTAAGAAACTGGGATGAGGGATTTTGTATGAACAGGGTGCAGCCAAGTGCGGCACGGAAGAGGCTTGGTCTTCCTGAAGAAAAGGGTGGACTGGCAGTACCTGACTTGGGAAGTGCATGATAGCAATTTGGGTGTTATTTTATGGAAAATGTCAAGCTACTGTCCCCCATCTGGTGGAATGATATGGTGCAGAAGCAAAGTAGATGGCTAAGGGAGAAAGCTCAGACAGAAACGTTTTGGGATTATGGGACTAAAAAGATTTTCCTTACCTCTCAAATGTACAGATTTTTGCAGATTGTCCAGATTTTTTGTTCTGTTCCTCATAAAAATTGTTGTTTTCTGGCAAACCATTGAGGACTAAAGTCACAAAATGACAGACATTTGAGTTTTACACTTCATATCCTTCAGAAAATGCAGGCCAACTCGCAACCTGTTATTACAGCAACTGTCTAATTTTAGAAGAGCAATATTTAAATATATATAATCCTCGGCTGGGGTACCTTCTGTGCGGAGTCTGCATGTCCTCCCTGTGGTCGTGTGGGTTTCCTCCCACATCCCAAAGACATGCTGTAGGTGGATTGGACACTCCAAATTGGCCCTAGGTTTGAGTGTGTGCCTTCAGTGGAAGGTTGGGTTGCCGGGCTGGCAACTCGACACTGTAAAACTCCACTGCCAATCATGAGCGGACAGGTGATCCGCTGTGGCGACCCCTAACCGGGAACAACTGAAAGAAGAAGAAGAATATTTAAATATATATCCCAATTTGTTACTTTGTCCGCCCATTATTTCTGGCTTTGTCCAGATTTCTTGTGGTAAGAGGTTGAGAGGCATGCCCCTGCCAATTTTAGCAATAAACAAAAGGGGTCTGAAGACTGTTTGTTTTTTAAAATTGAAGGAAGTGAAGCAGTGGAAGTTAGAAGTACTGCCACCTGGGCATGAGAGAAGGATAGGTGACTTAATAAACCAGCAGGAAAATGATTAGTGAATGCAGGTATGGCAGTTTAATTTAGGAGGGAGCAAGACAATATTGGCGGCAACGAAAGCCATCTTTGGAAATAGTTGGTGAAAAATTAAGGAGAGAACCCTCAAGTAAAGATTTATCCGGGGATGGCTACCCTGGTTGAATTGTAGAATAATGGAAGGTAGTAAGTAGGTTATGGGAAGTAAAAGTAAAAGAAAGGCATAAGAAAATAGACCACCTATCTAGTTGAAGTTTTAATGTCATTGTTAATTTAACTAACGGAGGAGAGAGTGTGTGTGTGTGTTTTAATTAACATAACTGGGGAAAGTATATGTAGCGATTTTTTTTTTTTTTTTTTCTCCATATGATGAATATAATTTTGTTAGTGATAGATAAGTGGTTACATCATAAATGCAATTTGGAGCAGTCTTTGTATTAAGTGAGTCTGTACTAAAAGTTGGAATATGACTTACATTCAAGCAATCTCATTTGCCGATTTTATGCTGACTTTATGGGTGGTAAATAAAAAGTTTGTCTAAAAATTTTATATAAATACACACACATATATACATTCGCACACAACATAATTTTAAGTCCTGAACAGATTTACATTCCAAGGAAACTCTATCTATGAAAGAAAACTGGCAAGATAGTAAGAAAGAAGTATACTGTAATAGTATTTTCTTCTGGCGCTTGCCTTAAAATATGACTGCCAGTTTGAAAAAGGAACCTTTTGTCTTCCAAAGGGCACACAGACTACTTTTCACAAAGACCGTTTCCAACTCTACAAAATTAGTTTACATAAAACTGCCAATGTTAAAACCAGATTTTACTAGGCAACTCTATTGAGTTTGAGTTCTTTGTAGACCTGTTTCTATGGAAAATTATTTAGCAAGAAGCAAAGTATCCCCTTTTTCCCCAATTCCTGATTTAAGAAGTACATTTCTTTTCAAAAACTCTTTGGCTAACCTGAGCTCTTCCTGGAACAGTTGCCTATGTGTAGTAGCTTATTACAAAAAAGCAAAGGTTCTTTTAATGAGCATTTTGCATTACACTCTGTCTGAACATGTTTTTATAACCATTTGTCTAGTTAGTAAAACCTTCTAAGCTGTTTGATAGATCAATTTTGATATTGCTTAGTATGTGGCTAGTTAAGTTTTTAAAATGTCTAAAAGATGTGGTTGTCATCGTCTGGTTCTGTAAGTAGTCCATCAGTTTTTTTTTGCCTTATTTTTGTCGTACTGATGTTACTGTACTGTTTAGAGATATTTTTATAGCCAAGTCCAGATTACCAAGATGCTGGATTGTTTTTTCTAGCTTGTTGCAATGTAATGGTTTGCTGGGACCAATCCCTAGAGTTCTGCATTTGTTAAACTATAAACCACAATTTAAACAAAAAGGTATACAAGAAAAAAAAATGTCATACCCCCCCCCCCTCAGTGTTTTACTGCCCTTTGCCCATTGAATGTCAGACCTCCACCTATTGGACTCGAGGCTGTTTGTTTCGTGCAATCAAGGAATCCCCAGATGTGTTGGTGTAAAACTCCTATGTGTGGTTATCATTTAGGCAGACATTGGGGTGTGCTTTTGCTGTCACCCCGGCATTGTAATGTTTGTACAAGTCCCAAATGGCTTTCTCCCCACCTCAGGGACTTGCATTGCCTTCCTCCTGTGAGTACATGTGTGCCCTTCTTAAGGGCTACCACCAGGTAGTGACTTGAACTAAAAGTCTGCCTCCGGGACACCCACTGTAACACCCCTTCTGTATGAGATTATGGCTATGTCTTGCTCCACGCTGACCCACCTCCCTCATGATGGGAATGCTTATACTCACCTAACAGCACCACCAAACTTCTTAAGAAGCTAATCAAACTTGGGTCACCTGACCCATAGTCAGGGCTTTGTGCCTGTATTCCACTGCTGCTGGGTTTATATATATATATATATATATATATCAAAAAACACCCAAAGACCGTCATTTTAGGTCGTTTTATATCCACGATTGAGTGGCAACAGCTCCTTCCACATTTGGTTTTTTGGTTGATTTTATATATATATATATATATATATATATATATATATATATATATATATATATATTTTACTACTATTCTCCAATAAACCTTTTCTGAGTTGCTCCACCTTACTGTTCCATTAACTTAGGTTAATTGCTGTTTTGTCATTTTAATAGTCTACTTTGTTGCAGATTTGTTTTATGTTGGTCTCTGCATGCCCAGAAGCTACCTTTTTTTTTTTTTTTTTCATTTTCAATCAAAACCTATAAGGAGGCTTCAGTTACTTAAGGAATTGGGCAAAGATGAATAATGTGACTGTTGTAGAAAAGACCAAATGATGCGCCCTGAGCAATGTAATTATAGACACATTAATATATTTTGTAACCTGGGTATTGTGATCAGTTGTCTTTTCAAAACCATATTTAGATGGTTACTTTGGATGCTAATAAAATTCTGATTATTTAAGGTGGCGATAAAAACTGAAAGAATTATGCAACGTTGTTGAGGTTGAAATCGGAATACATGTCCCCGATGTAGTATCCCTGGAGGAAAACTCGTAATGGTAAAATAGAGCTAGAGTAGGGAAGATGTACAAAGAGAACTGAGCTTTAAGGTAAGAAACACTCTAGATGTTCTTCATAGTCAGTGTTGCAGTACTGAAGCCTGCAACCAGCCCAGTTTCCAGAGTGTTTGCATCATCCATAGTCAACTGACTAGGTGTAAGAAGGTTGTCCAGCTCAATCCTCAATTCTTTCTAGTCATGCAGTCCGGTGTACTTCATGTATGTTCAATATGCATTCAATCCGTTGGTCAGCTTGTATTACCAGAGATCCTCTCCTGCTTCCAACCAGATAAGTAGCCCTTTGGGGAAATTTCTGTACTAATTTAATGTTCAAAAAAGAAAACAATCGCTTGAAGTGTGGGAAACAAATGCCACATGATTTTCACCCATTTTTGTCTGTTCTGCTTGGAGCCTGACCACATGATCATTAACTGTAACTCTCAAACTTGAGGACATGGTATTTCCTGCCCATATGGAGCCATCTTTGGCTTCCTCCGTAACATCACAATCCACTGCTACTGCCAGGCCTCAGCAGACTCTATCTGTTAGTGTCATTCCAAAAAAAACTGAAAGACAAAAAGGCTAAGGACCCTGACATTTCCAAAAAAGCTCCAACTACCATTCTTAAGTTGTCCAACCTAACTGACGTGCCTTTTTCAGCCCTCCCTCTTCCCAGTCTGGAGACTTTTAGGCCCGAACCATCTGGAGTGACCCTTTAGGAGGCCCCCATGGCTTCCAGTCTACCTTTGAATTCTAGCATAAGTCACACATCAGTTGGGACTGGGATCTCTCTGCAGGCCTCTGCTTCCGAAGTCCACACAGTGTTTGTCGAAGGAAACTCCCTTGTCTTCCCCAATTACTGAATTCACAACCGAGGTTGCAGTCAGACTGCATCCTTCAGTCACTCCTGTAAAATAGGTGACCAAAGCAAAGCAAATCACTTCATTTGCTTCACCACCACCACTTCTCGGGTAGAAGACTTAAGACCTCCTTAAAATAGCAATGGAGTTTATGGCTTTCATGAAATCTAGAGAGCCATCTCATTCATCCACCTCTGAGCCCTCTTAATCTTCCAGAAAAAACTATTTTCCTGCTTCTTTTAGATGAAGATTTCTCTAGCCTGAGGATGAAGAAAATTTGTTTTACTTGGGACACATAACCACCTCAAGCTTAACCAGACTCAGAGTTGGATGACGCACACTCTTCTGCCCCACCCTTTTCCTAGGACCTCTCCTTTGGGGATACCCTACGTAGAATGAAGGAGGCTTTCATTTGGTAAAGTAATTCTCACAGGTTCAGACCTGCTATACTCCTAAGCCTACCTTCACCCAGCCCACTGGCTATTTCTACAGTACACATTGAATTCAGTGATGTGTTCAGAGACATTTCTCCACACCCTGACTCTCTCCCCTCCTGCTCTGAGGAAACCAGATGGGTTTTACAGAGTGCTGGAAAGTCATAAGCACCTCTATAAAAAAAATCTGAAGGATGATCTTTCTGTTGTCTCCACTGAATGTAGGTGTACCTAAAGGGTAAATGAGCTATTCCCAGCCTAATGACAGGAAAAGCAGATTAGCAGACCGATTTGGAAAGAAAGCCTATGCTTCTGTCACCCTGGCAATCTGAGCTTTGAAGTGTCCGTTCCATATGCTTAAGTACCTTTAATTTCTTCAAGACAAGATTCTAGATCAGGTAAACTCTTATTGCAGATACAACACTTATCCAAGGAAATTCAGGAGATGGCCAGAGAAGCTTTACAAATCTCCAGACACTCCCTAAAATGTGGCTATGACACCTTAGATGCTTCTTGTAGAGCATCTGCCACAGGTTCTGTCATCCACTGACATGCATGGCTCAGGACCCAGCCCTTCTCAGATCAGGTTAAGGCTGAACTACTGGATACTCCACTAGACAAGGAATTCCTTTTTCATTCTCCAGCTGAACAAGCTTTTGAGAAACTGGACAAAAAAGGAAAGCAAATTTAAAACTGTGAAAGAATTTTACGTGTCCCTGACTCCAAAGTACAGTAGGAACTGCCATTCAAAACCTTGGCATTTCCCTCTTAGGCAAGACATGGGGAGGCCTCCCCATGGTAAAACAGCAAGACAATGATGAGATGGCAAACAGAAGAATCTCGTTGGGCAGGGAGCTGCAAGGAACCCACCCAGCGCAGACAGCAACTTTGACTGTGTTCTACCCCTCCCTTATGCTTTCCTACCCCTCCCAATCCTCTGAAGGGGAAGATCATCTTCTTCCTAAACCAGTGGAAGTCCATCACCAGGGACCAGTGGTTCCTCAACATCACAGTGAAAAGGAGGGTACTGTATTCAATTCAGAGAAATACCACCCTTCTTGGGCATTCCAAAACCACCAAAAGAACAAGAAATGTCTTACCACGAATCCTCATGAAGGATCCATCCAGCCTATTCCTCCAGAACAAGGGAAGGACATCTGCGAAAGGGTTTTATTAATTCCAGGAAAAGAGAGACCCATCTTGGACCTCTCCAAGGTGAACAAGTTCCTCAACATCCCCAAAATTAAAATGCTTACATTGCAGAAATTACTGCCTATGATTTTCCAAGATGCCTCCATAGTTATCATAGACCTAAGACTCTTACCTCCATGTCTCCATAGCAGATAGTCACCAGAAACTACCTTTGATTTGTAACAGGCTCCCACTTCTAATTCCGTGCTTTACCATTTGAGCTGTCTACTGCACCCAGAGTTTTCACAAAATGCCTACATCCTCTGATAGCACACTGCAGAACTACGAGTCCATGTTCACCTCTACTTAAACTGTTTAATTCAGGGAAGATCCACTTAGACCCTGGGCACCTTATCAATCTCTAGACCATTTTTGGAGTGTAGGTCTCACCCTAAATCTTCAAAAATCTAAAACCAGGATCTTTTTCCTAGGAGCCATCATAGACTCTGTGCAACAGAATGCATTCCTTCCCCAAGACAAGATTGTGTTCTTGACTAGCTACCTGACTGGTTTGCTTCCATAGCAACTCCTCACTGCAAGAGCTTTCTTGAGGATACTAGCATATGTGACGTCATGTATCCTCATGATTCCATTTGTAAAGTTACACAGGAGAAAACATCAGTGGTTCCTACATGTCTGGGAACAGTGCTCCCAACATCTGTTAACCCTGCTGCTGCTCCTCCTATGCCTGAAAAGATCACCTGTAGTAGAAGACAATACACAGGAACCCAGGGGCAGACAGGATTATCACTATAGACAGCTCAGACATAGTTTGGGAAGTTCACTTAAGTCCCCTGAAGGAACAGGGCATTTGGTCTCCACAGCAAAGGAAGTTGCATATAAACCTAAAGGAGTTACTAGCAGTTTGCCTGACCATAAAAGCCTGTCAACAAAACTTAACCCCAGAGACACTGCAAATATGGGCAGACAACACCACAGTTATGTGGTACATAAACAAGCAAGGAGGAACTTTATCCTACCCCCTCTGCAGCCTTGCCATGAAAATTTGGATGCTGGCTGCTAACCCTCATAGTCTCTTATATTCCAGGCCACAGCAATACCCTATCAGATTCTCTAAGCAGGGATCTGGTTCCTGTATGCATTCCTGCCCATGCCCATGATTCCCAGGGTACTAACAAAAATCAGGGAGGACATACCAGGCATGATCCTAGTGACCCCCTTCTGCCTGCAAACGCTGGTTCTCCCTCCTCCTTACAGTCAGCAAGGGGAAGAGTCCACACCCAACCCCAAGTACGAGATCTAGCCCAGGTCAAGGGGTCTGTCGTCCCCCCCCCCTAACCAGCAATCCTTAAGTTAACCCGCATGGAGGATTGGGTTTTGACATCTAGGACGGAGGTGCTCTCCATTCTGAGGGAAGCAAGAAAGCCCAATACCACGAAATTATACCTGGTAAAATGGAAAGCATTTTTCTCTTGTCATAGCAGTGACACTGATCCTACTCATGCAGACATAGTCTCTGTTCATGTGTCTTTACAGTAGGCCTTTTCTATTCCAGCATTAAAATACATGCATCTGCAGCTTTGGCTTGCCTGCACAGTGCTCCACTAATTTTCTCACACCTCCACATGAAACTTTTTCTAAAAGGGGTCGATTCCTTTGACATTGACACCACCTAGAAGGAACCTCGTTCTGCCTTGGGATCTAAATTATCTTAGAAAATGTAACTGCCTCCCTTTGAACTTGCAACACTGCCTCTCTAAAGAGGCTTGCCTTGGAAGATTATCTTCACTACAGCTGTGACTTCAGCTAGGAGAGTTTCTGCTCTACAAGCCCTCATGTGTAAAGATCATTTCACTGCCTTCCACAGGGATAGGGTCACCCTTGGGACAAACCCAACCTATGTGGCTTAAGTGATATCACAATAAATATCAAACCAGGCTACAACCTACCAGTATTTTACCTAACTCTGCAGAAGAGGGCAGAGCAAGTCCTTCATACTACAATGTGCACAGGCAGATCATGTACTATCTAGACAGGACAAAAAGTCATAATAGGGCAGAACAATTGCTGATGGCTTTTGCAAAGGGTAAATGGGGCAAGTCTGTCCAAGCAAACCCATGTCTTAATGGATAGTTAACTGTATTAAGTTCTGTTACTCCTGACTTATAAAGGATTTATATGGTCATATTAAACCCACTCCACCAAACATGGGATGACTACCACTTCTTTTCTCAACTGTTTCTCCCAAGGCCATCCTAGAGGCAGCCACATGGAACTCTTGTGTACACTTTCACAAAATACTATAACCTGGGCAATGTCTCCAGGGCTAGAGCAGGTTTCACTTCTGCTGTCCTGCAAAATTGTATTTCCTAAGGTCCTACAGATGAACCACCACACAATTTAAGTTTGGGAGTCTTCCGAAGAATCTGTACTGTGACACTGATTATGAAAAACATAGTACAGTTGTGTCCCACTTGCCATATTATTCTGTTAGAAAGCTTGGCTTCCTTGGTGTATTGTCTTCTAAGTTCATAGGTGTACAATAGGGTAACAACCACTGGAGTGTTTGTATGCATCCCGAATGTATCCTGCATGTTTATGAGCTTTAGAGGTTATTTTAAGGGGTATATGTAAACTTTGGTATGATTTGCAGACTCTTAGTGCATGAGAGACCGTTGTTAGACCTGGTGTGAATTTCTGGTTTCCCTTCTACTGGTCCAGGTTAAACTTTAATAGGGTTAAGGCAGAACTCTGCTTCACATGTATAGGAAATCTACTCCAGAGGAGGGGAATTCTCTCAGACGCAATGTGTCATATTTATATTGCAAGCAAGGTTCAAATCCCTAGAACGAGAAGTTCTGATGCTGTTGGTTTTGGGGCTGTGCAAAAGGTCAATTAGATCAGGATCCAAGGATGCCTTGTATGCTAGGCACAAACTGCCTTTTGCCAGTCTGTAGGAAGCAGGAGTATAGAGCCATGACTTTGAGGCAGTCCGCATAGGGCATGTTTATACCCTGTATTCTTTTTGTGAGGAACCTTTGTGGACATTATTGCATGTACCTTGTCAGTACATAACTAGAGGCATTTAATCACGGATAGGTCTAATGAAGGTCAAATGCAGAGAAAATGACCTCCTTGGAGGTTGATTAACATAGAATGATTTCCTTACTATGTTGGGCACATATTGGTCCAGACCAGATTACTATCCACATATGTCCCCAAAACACTGACCACTGGGTCCACTCTTAGCAATCAATGAGGTAGTTTGCTAAGGTGGCTGACTTCCCAAAGGATACTGTTATGTATTTCTTGCCATTGAGTTTGTCATGGATTTGGAACCTGTCATTTGACTTCTAGTTTGCAGTCGTCTGCAAACTGGTCAGCCAAAGGCTTTCTTCAAAGTACCTACTGGTTTGTGCAGCTTTGCTTCAAGTCACTGTAGTTTTGCTGCTGTATTACAACTTAAGTTTATTTTGTTGCTTTGGAGTTGGGGCATTTTACCTTACCTTTTGGCATAAAATGTGTTTGTTATTTGTTGCTTATCTTCTTGTGTAGAACCATACTTTTACTCTACATTTATAGTTTGTTACCATGGTCATTTTTCATTTCAACGCTGCCTTTACTGTGCCTTATACTCTTTCTGTTCCATGCAGATGTTCATCGTGTTTCACTGTTGCAGTCATTACACTTGGGTTATCCGCCGGCAGGCGACCTGCAGTCAGCCCGAGTTCCAAAGTCTTGGTCTGGCGTCAGTTGCTGTTGCCTCTTCCCTGACGTCAGTGCGCCAGGGGTATAAAAGTTGCAACCGACGCCATTTTCTTCAGTCTTTCTTGCCGTGCGTTGTCCGAAGCAAAAGTGGTTTGCAAGTGCTGGTCGGCCGACTCCTAAGATTTTCAAAATTGAATTTCAGAACCAAAGTCATCAATAAAACTAAGTATCCCGTTGGGGAAACTTTTTCTTGCTCCAGACCGATGTCAGTAAAAGTTAATAATTGTATTTCTTGTGGGAAGCAAATACCTTATAAGGACTTTCACTCTTACTGCATTCCTTGCCTAGGCCCTGATCATGATGTTACTAGTTGTCAGTTTTGTGCTAGATTCAATAAACGCACTATTAAACGTCTGTTTGAATTTGCTTTACATTACTTTGGACGACAGTACCTCAGGGGGGCAAAGAATATAAGACCCCCTAGAAGAGCACCAGTACCAACTTGGGACCTCAATTTTGTTTTAGAGAAGCTAACTCTGCCTCCATTTGAACCAGCAGGCACAGCTGATCTTAAATTCCTGTCATGGAAAACTGCTCTGCTCCTAGCAATAACTTCAGCAAGAAGAGCACCAGTACCAACTTGGGACCTCAATTTTGTTTTAGAGAAGCTAACTCTGCCTCCATTTGAACCAGCAGGCACAGCTGATCTTAAATTCCTGTCATGGAAAACTGCTCTGCTCCTAGCAATAACTTCAGCAAGAAGAGTCTCAGAGTTGCAGGCATCGATGGCTGTAGAACCTTTCGTCATTTTTCATAAAGACAGAGTTTTTCTTAGAACAGCCCCACATTCCTGCCAAAAGTGGTCTCCAATGTGGCCTTAAACCAAACCATTCATTTGCCTACTTTCTACCCAAATCCCCAAAATAAAGGGGAAAAACTTCTGCACTCTTTGGATATACACAGGCAGCTACAATTTTACTTGGACAAAACAAAAGCTTTCAGAAAAACTGAGCAACTATTTGTAGCATATGCTGCAGGATTACAAGGAAAGCCTATTATAAAGCAGCCAATCTCCAAATGGATAGGGCACTGCATCCACTTCTGTTATGCACAGCATGGCAAATCAGTGCCTGAGGGCATTAGGCCTCATTCTACCAGAGCAGCAGCCACTTCAGCAGCTTTCCTCAGAGGGGGACCAACCAAAGACATTTTAGAAGCTGCAACCTGGAGTTCAGTGCACACTTTTAACAAGCACTACCACCTACCTCTCTACTCCAAATCCAGAGCAGGCTTTGCCACCGCAGTTCTGCAGGGCTTGTTAGCCTTGCCAAATCCAATCTAGACCCAGCCACCCAACCTCAGCTTTGGGATTTTACCCAAGTGTAATGACCGCAACAGTGAAACACGATGAACATAGTACAGTTGTATAACTACCATAAATGTAGATGTTTGAGTGTATTCACTGTTGCAGTGCAGGTTACCCACCCACCATCCCCCTCTTTGCTGGGACTATTCTGTACTTCTCAACTCTGTACAACCTATGTGGTGTATTTGCTTGTAGATGTAAGAAATGTTTATAGTAATATATGCATGTTTTCTTGGCATATTTGTATCTTTTCAGCCTTCCTATCTGGGTGCACCTAACATCTAGGGCAAGAAAAACTGAAGAAAATGGCGTCTGTTGCAACTTTTATACCCCTGGCTCCTTGACGTCAGGGAAGAGGCGACAGCAACCGACACCGGACCAAGACTTTGGAACTCGGGCCGACTGTGGATCGCCTGCCGGTGGATAATCCACGTGTAATGACTGCAACAGTGAATACACTCGAACATCTACATTTATGGTAGGTACACAACTGTACTTTTTTTCAGATCACTTTCATTAATGTTAAGTATAACTCAACTTCAGTTCTCTTTGCAGCTCTGGACTGTAGATACAGCACTTTTCCTATAAAGTTAGTTTTTCAGTGGTTTTCTCTCACTGTAGAGGACTATTATGAAATGCTGTATATATAAACTTTGTCTTTTATTAAACACTTTTTTATTTTGGGATTATCGCATGTAACATAGGAAAACTTACATTTATGTAACGATAACGAACCATATTAACAGGATCACTTTTACAAACATTATACATCACATATACTGTATATCTTACAATTAAAGCAACATTACATAAGTTGTTACATTTCTGCCCTTTCTTAAATCTCATTCCTCCTCAAACATATTTTTCTGCATGTATTCCCACAGTTTCCATTTTTTGTATGTAATTTACTCCTACCCTTTTCTAAAGATCCCACTTCTTGTTCTTTTATCTCTGTTACAATATTCACTACTTCAAGTGTAGTTGGTTTAGATTTTAATTTCCATTTTCTAGTAACTGATTTTTGGCAACCACCAAAATTAAACTTGACAAGGCATTACTTCATTGAGGCAATTCAGATCCTGTATCCCAGCTCAAAAAAATAATTTCCTTCGTTAAACCAATTTGCTCGCCCAGTATTACCGAGAAAGTACTCTGTAGGGAATGTAAAGTCTGCCAATTCATTACATTCTGAGAACATGTGCTCCCATGTATATGTTTCTTTCCCATTACACCTCCAACATTTGCCATCTACCTGAGGAAAAAATCCTTGCAGTCTGCTTGCTGTATAAAAGTATCCATGTAAATGTAAACATCTCCTTGCAAAAATCCTAAATGGTCTTGATTTTGTTGTATATTTGGAACCTTACATATCCACTCCCATTTAATTATTTGGAATTGCATACCTAATCTTTTCTGACCTCTTCTGATTGATTTCTGTAGTAGTAGCGCAGTATTTTATATATCCTAGTAATTCTCTCTCAACACCAGCTTCTGTTATAGATGCAGTTAAAACACAACCAGCGCAGGTCTTTCAGTTAAAATTCCCCTATCCCTTTTGCTTTGCCTGTACTCTGAAATCAAGGCCTGATAGCGAAGGCAGGCAGTCTGTAGCCTGCAGTCCAAGGTCATTTTAGAATTACCCTATGCTTTTCTGTTGGCCTGTATTCTGATATCCATCCCTGTTTGAGAACACAGTCTCTAGCCTGCAGTTCAAAAGTCGTTTTGGCCTATTCCCATTCTGTTACCTTTTCCTGTCTCATTATTTGCTCTCAATACCTTGGGTCCTATGCCAGCTTCTTCCAGTAAATTCTGCTGCCCTCTTGCTTATTCTCTGTACCTCTAATTGCAGTTATCCCTATTGACAGAATCTCCTTTCTCTGTTCTGTGTTGGCTTAGTTCTTAGTGTACTTTCTGCTACGTAATTAATATAATATTCCGTATGACCGATTATTCTCCTTAAGGATCTGCATCCAAAATCTCATTCTTTACTTATTTCTTCAATTTCCCCCTGCTTCATCATCAATATCCCTTTCTACTTTGAATTATAACTTTCTGCTTGTGTTGTATATAAGAGCCTTAAATGTGTAGCTTTAAAAATATCCCTTCAAATCAGGTAATCCTAAACCTCCTCCTTATATTAGGAGGATCAACTTATCCCACTTGACTCATGCCCTTGTCCCCTCCTAAATAAAATCCTTTAGCTTTTATTAATTACTATCCACAACTTCATGTCTGGTTGATAAAAATATGCCTGACCTGTGTATAAAACTAAAGGGACTAAAACATTTTACTTACCACTAAATTGCTATCCATATCCATAGGCAAGAGCCAGTTTCTCAGTTTTTGTATTATCTTTTTAGTTTCTTCCCTCGTATCCTTAGCTGCCGTAACAGAATTCTTTTTACCCTACCTCCCTACATAATTTTATCATGTCCCTGTAAATATGGGTATTGCTGAACCAATTCCTGTTTACAACTATAGCCTTTGTTTTAGCTTCATTAATTTTATATCCCGAAAAAAAATGGAACTGCCTGAGAATGTATAACGTTGAAATGTCCTTCTGTAGTTTCATCAAGTGCAAAATATCATCTGCAAATAAAGTCAACTTTTCTTGAACATCACAACAGTTGTATCCTAGAATTTGAATCCCTTGTTTTTATTTGCCAGAGGTTTTAATTGTAATGCAAATATTAAATGGGGGAAAGAAGGCACCCCTGCCTGGTTCCTCTGTTCGGACACAGTTTATCAGAAAGGAGTCCTTCTACTTTTATTTTTGTCTCAGATCCCTTGTATATCCTTCTAATGAACCTGATCATATCAGGAAATGCAGATGCTTTTATTGCCGCACTTATAAAATCCCAGTTTACACTGTCAAATGCTTTCTCTGCATCAGAACCCACCAACAACAGAGGTATTTTCTTACAGTGTGCTTCCCTCCGAATCATTATTGTTCTATTAATGTTGTCAGATGTTTCTCATTAGCCTGTTCTTTATCAAAAATGTTTTTGATCTTCCAGGAAAAAGGATTCTAAAGACAGTTGGCTATAACCGCTTGAATTGCATATCTGCCTCTTGATATTCCCTTAATACAGGGATAAATTTACACCTCTTCTGCCTGATGTATAGTGCATAATCATTTTCCAGAAACACTCATGTCCACAGTTTTAATAATTTTGCCTTCTGAAACAATTTTGACAGGAGCAGTGTTTTCTGATGCTATGACTGCAACTTTTCTAATATAGGTCTTGGCTTCTTTCTCATGGCCAATCATTGAGGATGCATGTGGTATGCCCTTTCAATTAACTGATTCTGATGTGGGATACCAGTACGGCTACTTATTTGTACTTTTATAAAGCTAATGCATTCTAGTCCTTCCAGTTTCTCTGGTATAGCAGAAAATCTCCAGGGTTTTCTCTGTGCTCTGGCCTCTAATTTTCTTTTTTCTTTGAGACCGTTCTTGAGAAGTTTGAGAAGTCTTGTATTCAGACAGTTTTTCCTTCACTTCCACATATAATTTCTGCAGTTTTTTCAGCTCATTTAATAGCTTTTAAAAGCTTCTTTTATTTTTTCCCATCTCTTATCCTTTAACTTTAAAATGAGATGCAGGAGGAATATATATAAATACCTCTGAATATAGTTGATTTTTCTTTAGATTACTGTCAGTCCTCTCCTGTATGAAAGCTGAAATGCTTTTTGCTGAACAGCTACAAGGGTTCTTCCCACCTGAGTTTTTTGTTATCCTTTTTAGTTGATTTTCTTTCTCCAGATTTCTTCTTTGCTGACATCCAGTTAGTATAGGGACTAGCCAGTAATATAATTTTCCCCCCAATTGTTAGCTTTTACTAGCTTTTTACATGGATTTTTCTCACATTGAAAGGCACGTTGATTAGAGTTCTCCCAGAGTGCTGCCATCTTGGAATCCAGAGCTCATAATATATTTGATATTTTCACTTTTCCTCCAAGTATTTCAGTGTTATTACTGTAGTGATTGCAAATCATGGTGTACAATGTATTTATTTCTACTGTCAGATTTTCTTACTCACATTCTAAATGACTGTAATAGCAGACTGGTTTGAAAAAATATATTAATTTAAGATGCAACTGTATTTTGAATTTTTGTTTGTGTCTTTCGGCTTTTCCCGGTTAGGTGTCGTCACAGCGAAACTCCGGTCCGTTAATGATTGGAAGTTGATTTTTACGTGCTGAGTTACTAGCCCTGACGCACAACCTTCAACGAAGGTACGCCCATTCACGCATGTCTCCACGCAGAAGACGCTCAAGCTGTGAATCGAACCGGACAGCGTCTTACTGTGAGGCGACAACGCTACTGCAGCACCACCATGTATTGAATTTAAATTCAAATAAAAAAGACTGTAACTAGACTCTAAACTATAAATAATTCAGTAAACCCGAAGACCATTTGTGAGTCACCTGTTAGGTATTTTTAAACTGAGACGTCTACTTCCTGTCTAAATCTTGATATTCAGTGGGCATTTTTAAAAACTGAGGTATGGCTTATTTTAATTCACACACATTGTTCTAAAATTCTGGCGTGCAAACACAGACTGAGCTGTTAAGTAAAATAAGCTCGAGTCTGTGCTTATGAAAAGTATTGATCCAGGTTTGGAGAAACAACGAAAGCATTACATTTGGAACTAAATGCAGAACTGGCTTCGACTAGGTCTTGGACTGATGCCAGATTAAGTCAAAATTTCTTAATGGGCCCAAATACTGCCCAAGGTCTTGGCATCCATAATTCAGCCGGAGAATATTCAATCTTTAAAGATCGATAAAGGGATAAATGGTGATAATGGGTAACTTCTTTAGATTTGGTTTAAGACCTGTGTAGTTTTGCCAGTACTACTTCCTAGGAATTTGAAATTTGGTCTTTAGGTTCCTTAAATCTCTCCAGTATGTCAGTCAAGCATTTTGTGTTATTAAATGTGCTATTGCAGTTACAACAGGTATATGATAGTGTTAGGTTGTTAAAACCCTATAAGCCACTAGATCTGATTGGGTCACTTCTGCTTGTATAAAGCCTTTATCTTTAACCTGTTAACAGCTTTGTGTAACTTATTCACCTCTGTCCATAAGAGAGGCTTTTCAGATATGTATCTCAACCAGTTGAAAACTGTGTCACTACATAATTACTTGGATTTGAAAAATCCATATTCATTTTATCTTTGTGACATTGATTAATCCAGGCAAAAAGATTTTTGCTTCCATTTTGGTTTTGCTATCTCTAGTAGTACCTTACCATTCTCTCGTAAGCAAACCTCAGCTCAAATAATATCCTTAGACTCTGTTTCATCATCTTGGTGACATTCTTCAGAAACTGGTGGCAGTTTGGCACAGTGGTTTAAAACTGTGCTCTACTAGACCTAAGCTCTTCAGCTGTCCTTGGTTTGATTCCCCCAGCTTCCTTTTAACATACTGAGTGACTCAGAGCAAGTCAGTTAACCAGTCATCACACCCAGGTTACTTCTGCAGAGGTACTGTCCTGTGGGCTTACATCACTGGCAAATTATTTATTGCGTTGTATAAATAGTACCTCCTTATTCAGTGGGTTACATAATCTAAAAATTCTCAAATTATTTGTTAACTTGATAAACATTATTTATTCTAATGTTTCAACTTGTACACATATGAATGCTGTCTTTCACAGTCTATTCCATTCAGAAATGGACTATGCAAGGTTATCTAGTTCATCTGTTTGTTTAATGTATATACTGATGCCTTACTTCATTTTTTTTCAACCTCTTCTGTTCGTTATCCTATTTTTAGTGTTATAAAACGTCTACTTACAGCTTTTATTGATGGTACTAATATTCTACAAATGTTGCCTATGATTAATGCTTTTTCTGCAAACTCAAATTATTCGCTTAATTTTAGCAGGCCAGTTCTGTTAATTTCCTCTGTTTGATAACTGTCAAGCGAAGGTCCCATCTGCCCAAGTTGGTGGTAGTTCAGGTGGATGTAAAAGATCCAGTGGCACCTATTGAACAGAGTAGGGGAAGTTCCTGAATCCCCCTGGCCAAATTTCCATTATGATTATAAAGTGTTTGTCTATACTAGCTAAAAGAATGGCAACAGTGCTGCCAAAATTGCTAGATATGGATCATTGTGGTTTTGTGGAGGTGAGGCAAACATTTGATAACACTAATAGAGCAATGGTGATCCAGAGAGAAGCAGAAAATACCGCTGTTGTTAGTTAGTGGCTGTTGATGTAGAGAAAGTGTTTGATAGAGTAAGCTTGGATTTTGAGTAAGCAATGGGAATATTTGCATTCCGATACAATAATAAGGTTAATTAGGAGGATGTGCGAGGGATCAGAGACCAAATTTAAGGTGGAAAGGCTCCTGTGTGATAAATCGTCTGTACAGACGAACCAGGCAGGGGTGTCCTTTCTTCTCTTTGCTATGTGCTTTATATTTAGAACCATTGGCAAAGAAAATAAGGGACTCAGAAATGCAACGATATAATTATAATCAAGAAAAGTTGGCTTTGTTTTACCTGATAAATCCAGAAAAGGACATCTCTTTGAAACCATTTCATCTCTTTTTGGCATATAAAATTTAATGAACGTAAAACAATTGCTATAGACGTAACTCATGAGTGGGTATATAATTTGGTTCAATAATACTCATATTCATGGGGACATTAGATATTTAGGAGTATGAAATAAAAAGGCTTCTGTTATGGCAGCTAAGGATGCTCTTCCATTGATGATGATAGTAAGATATTAGTGAAAATGTTTAGTCCCTTAGCTTTATTTACAGGTAAGGCATATTTTTATCAACTAGAGGTGAAGCTGTGGACATAATTAAGAGATGAAGGAACATGTCTGGGTGGGGAAGAGGGCAACAGTTAATGTTGGATAAGTTGTCTCTTCCAATAGAACAAGGTGGTTTAGGATTACCTGATTTGAAGGGAGGGAGCTACATAGTTAAGGCTCATATGCATAACATAAGCAGAAGGTTATAATTCAAAATGGAAAGGGGCGATTATGAGGGTCTATATCAGAAGATCGAAGTTTCAAAACTTCAAATCTGATATGATCTACACCATATGATCGAAGTCTTGAAACTTAGAATCTTTTCACGGAGATCTCTGTACAGCATGGAAAGGGAAGATTTCCCTTTTCTGCACTTTAGTGATCTCGGAGTTGGTATATTTAAATAGCGTGGGGGGTGCAGGGGGGCTTGCCCCCTGTTTAGAGCGTTTAAATGGTTTGTTTTTGTAGGTTATGTTTTATTACATTTTGATGTTTCAAGACTTCAATTATATAGTGTCGACCATATCAGATTCAAAGTTTTGAAAGTTCGATAATGGAATATAGACCCAATTGTGAAGTGAGAGATGGGGTGGGGGGATATTAAGAAACAGAGAGAGAGTGGGATTTTGGATGCAGATCCTAGGAGAATACGTATACAGAATATTGTTTTCATAAAGTAGCAGAATGTATTGTCTAAGAACTAAGCCAACACAAGAGTGGAGAAAGGAGATTTTTGCCAATGGGGATGACTGTGAGTAGCAGTACATATAATAAACTATAGGGAGCTGGAATTTACTGAAGACAACTAGAAAAAGGTTTCAAGGTTTTGGGAGCAGATAATTACTGAGGGGAAAGGT
Organism: Protopterus annectens; assembly: GCF_019279795.1. Classification (NCBI taxonomy): domain Eukaryota; kingdom Metazoa; phylum Chordata; order Ceratodontiformes; family Protopteridae; genus Protopterus; species Protopterus annectens. The sequence goes on from NC_056725.1 coordinate 850,930,025, forward strand.
AGTAGAATGGGATGATGCCAAGAAGACATTTGGGCTGCTGGCTGGAGACTGCCTTCCCTATCAGGGACTGATATCAAGAGTTTAGGCAAAAAAAAAAAAGGCGTAGAGAAATCCTAAGTGAAAGACCCACTCCGGGAGAGTTTGTAGTTGAATCTAGAACACAAGCTGCTGTTAAAAAATGGATGATTAATAGGGCATATAAAGTATTGCATGATCACTATAAGAATCTGTGAGAGCAGGCTGGAAAAGACTGGAAAGAGACTGGAAAAGCAGTTTACAGAAGAACAGTATTTATGGCTTTGAAGTATGCATCAAAGTTCAGAATATGTAGGATCTTTGTGTTTAAGTAGGTATTTTTATACCCATGCAGACTTCAAAGAATTATTCTTCAGGTAGCTAGCAAGCTTTGGAGTTTTGATGGGGAAGAAAAATGCAATTGGGAACATATATTTTGGGAGTGTAATGTGCGGGCAGATTTTTAACAATTCCCTACAGAGTAGTCAGTCAGAAATATTGGATGAGCAAATGGCTGTAACTTAGGACGTGATCCCTTTGAGGTAGGAAACAGCATCTGAATTGCTTAGACATAGTAAGGCATTGTTAAGTTTAACTTTGTTTGCTGACAAAAAAGCAGTTACTAGAAATTGGAAATCCAAGTTTAAACAAACTGTAAAAGAGACAAAAGAACTGGAATATGCATCTTTACTAAGGGGAAGGGGCAAATTACATAGAAATAAATGGCGATTTTGTGACAGTACATGCAAGGTGTAATGCTCAGTAGGAGGAGTGAGGTTTAAGGGAAGTCAGGAATTTGGCAATTTATGTAATGATGTCCTGATGTTAGTTACAAGGGGAGAAAATCTATGAAATGTATATTGTATGTAAATGGGGAAAATGTTAATGTAATGGTTTTCTTTACTATTAATATAGGTTTGTCTGTGTCTTAAGTGATAGCTTAATAATGGTGTTTTAAAAAAACAATGCCCTGGAAAAATTTCCCTTAGTAGTATGAACACCCTCCATCAGCCACGGTGGTGCAGCGGTTAGCGGTGTCGCCTCACAACAAGAGGTTCTCCCGTTTGATTATCAGCAGGAGCGCCTTGTGTGTGGAGTCTGCATGTCCTCCCCGCGGTTGAGTGACGTTAAAGACATGCAGGTAGGTGCGAACGTGAATGGGCATGCCTTCTTTGAAGGTTGGGCGTCTGGCTGGCAACTCTGCACCATAAAAATCTACTGCCAGCCATGAGCGGGCTGGAGTTCCGCTGTGGCGACCACTAACCGGGAAAAGCCAAATGTCTTTAGTATGAACCCCCCCCCCCCCTTCGGGTATCCATTGAAAAGAGGCTTGTAGCCTAGTGGGACCAATCTCGTCAACAAAGGATAAATTAAATATTGGCATATCAGTTCATAAAATACTTAGATTATTTTGAGAAAATGTAATACATTGTTTTCTTAAAGTAATCTGTAGCACTAGTAATATTTGTAAAACTTGATTGTCAATTCAGCAAAGTTAAGCAAATTGGAAAATCTCAAAATTTTCTTGAAATGTTAGTCATTGATATGAATGTTTCCTTGACTTTTTGTATTAAACTTGTCATACTCCCATTACCAAAAATTCTGTTCATCTCTATATATGGAAATTTCAGATGTAATATTTTCATAGGTGTTTTTGTCAGTATGAAATTACTCGGGATATCTGACAGTAGCTTACCTGCTTGTAGATCTTGTGGCAGTTTGAAACTTCCCAAATCTCAGTTGTCATGTTTTGATTTCAGTATCCTAAAAACTTTTCCATTCTCTTTATTCTAACACCATATTAGTCACGCTTGGTCTCTAAATAGGTAGAAAGTATGAAGAAAACCTATTTTGTTAATATGATGCTATTACTTAGTATAATTTTATATCTAAAACTATTAAAATGATTCCAGTTTCATACTGTTTTGGTGCAGCTAACCAAATCTTTTCAAAGTTTGCTTCTTGAAATTAACCTGTTTTCATCTTCTGTTCTTGCCAGTAAATGTAGAGCAGTCCTAATATTTTAAGTGTTCAAAACATCAAGTAAAAGTCGCACAGAAAAACATCACTGTCAGAAACATCAAAAAGTCTCTGGCAATTCAGAGACTTCGCTGTGTAATACTTTAAACTTCCTTTATCGGAGACTCATGGGAGATATGCAAATGATCATGTTTGATTAACGCAGCTTTTGAATATCACTGACTTAGTCTTTAATGCATTCAGGTCAATAAAGCCAATCCTTCCCCCACTTATGGTTTAAAGAGGAACCCATTAATACAGTTAACTTGTACAGTTTGTGGATGGGAAAAGGTATCTAGCATACAGCTGAAATCTTGGCTGGTAAAGCTACAGAAAGACGCAAGTGTTAATATAACTTCAAATTTTTAACTCCAGCTGATTACTTCTCACACAGAATGGCTTGTTGACATATCAAATGCATAAAATACTCTTGCTAAACCAGGAACTGCTCATATACTAGCCCTCTTACTTGCATATGGAGCATACTCCTGACTGAAGGCATATCTTTGTAACTGCAAAACTGGGTGAAAAATGTGGGGAAGATTATGACATCTTTGAAGTTAATAATGTTAGCCAAGAAAACTCCACTGGATGGGTTTGCACCTTAAAAAAATCAGGAGGAGTGATGCACCAAAACATGTATTTTGGCTAGAGAGTTTGTAGAACTTTGTAGAAAATAACATTTACCTACAGTGCATCAGAATCTGTTCATCTCCTTTTGAACATAAATTTGTCAAAGGCAGCAGAAAGCTCATTCTATTGATATTAAGTGTGCATTTTTGCAAGGTATGAGTTCAGTAGTGATGGTTATATCTGTCCCTTTCCTGAGTCAAAATAGTATGAAATAATTGAGGAAATTCGTGAAGTGCCTGCATGACCCGAGAGATGCATTAATGTATTGGTATAGTAGGTGAAAGACATCAAGAAGGGGAGACTTGTACTTTAATCTTACTGTATTTTTTCACAAACAAGTTTTCATATTTTGGAAACTACAACCTAGGCAAAAATTGACAGAGCATTTTTTTCAGCCAGTCTTAAGCTTTTACATGGCAGCAAGGAATTAGAGTGTGTGTTTAATGAGATTTATAAAAATATGAAAATTATGCTTTTATATTTAAAACCATAGTTAATACTGAAAATCTCTAGGTGCAGTGCTTACAGGGGAAATATCCAGGACAGTTTTCTTCAGCTTCATCTAAGGTTTTACCTGATGTCATGCAGTAGTTTATAAATCACTTGGTTTTGGAAAGGTTATTGTATAAATGGAAATATTGCAGATGTTAATCACTAGCAGCATGAACGTTGACTATATATTTTTGTTTCCAAGCATCACATTTCACACCGTGCTTCTCTAATAATAATTCTGTCTCTTCCTGTTATGAACCCATGATTAACAATTTTCATCTCCACTGCAGCACATTCTGGATTTAATATTTTGTCATTTTGTTACTTACATTGTCTTTTATGCTGTGTAGTAATTAAAAGTGATAAGTCACTTAACAAAACCAGCCCCCCCCCAAACAAAAAAGAACAAAAATTCAGGATGGCACAAGAAACTGTAGTTGTTGCATGGTATTGTACAGTAAGATGTCATTAGTATTCCATTAGAATGAATTCTGGCTGCGAAGTACCACTGAATGATCAGACTTTCTCTTGGTATGTGCTGGGGGTTGGCATAGTGGTGCAGATGATAACATTGTCACCTCACACAAAGATATTCCTTGCTTTGCTTCTTGGCTGAGGGTGCCTTCTGTGTGGGTCTGCACGTCCTCCCTGTGTTCACATGTGTTTTCTTTATGGGTGCTCCTGTTACCTCGCACACTCCAAAGACGTGCAGTAGGTAATGGACAGCAGCCACAAATGCCGAAGCAGTGTGGGAAATGCAATAAAAAATAAACAGGCAAACCAACGTGCTCTTGCACAAGAAGCAGTCCCTTTAATATGATATAATCGCCAAAGACTTAGACTTGAGAGACTTTGATGATGCCTGGATTGTAAAAGGGGAAAGCACTAAGTCTCTGGTGATTTTATCATATTAAAGTGACTGTTTCTTGTGCAAGAGCACGTTGGTTTGCCTGTTTATTTTTTTTACATGCAGTAGGTAGATTGGATATTCTAAAATTGGCCATAAGAGTGCGCGTGTGTCTTGAGTGCGTGCGTCTGCAAGTGCACGTGCACGAGTGCATGCGTGGATGAGTGGTATGGAAGAGCAGCAAGGCTAGGCAGCTAGCGGTGTGAACCTTGGGTCTAGGGTATTGCCATAATTGTAGTGACACCCCAACCCCTTGTGGAATATGGGGAAAAGGGACTGTAAATGGATGCTGGGGAAAGAGCAGAGCAAAAGATAAGAAAAATCAGGTATGTTCTGCAAAACTAAAAGGAAACAGAAACGTAACTGATTTTCCTTGTATTTCTGCCCTCTCTATTATAACTTCAATTTCTTTTTAAACTGGAATGAAAACAAAAAAACAGCAAATGAGATTCTCTTCTCTGTTGCTTCTCCTGCGCTGCACCAATATATTATGAAATTATTGGAATTAAGTGCCATATGCACGTGCAGTACACTGGCCTACAGAAAACGGTTAGAAAAAAGAACGAGGTACCTTATTGCTTAGCGTTCTTAAATGTATTTGTATGTCTTTCTTAAAATAATGTAATTGTATAATGGCATTAATCCACTTCTGTTTGTGGGTATACCAGGATTACCCACTTCTGTTTGTGGGTATGCCAGAATTTACCCATGGCTGGCTTTGTTTAATCGCTCAGGCTTCACCCTCATGATGAAACCACACCGAAAGTGCAAAAGTGGATAAATCCTGAAAAAGTGGTGTATAGGGGTAAATGAGTTAAACTTTCTGTGTAATAATTATTTACCAGCTCTATGTTAAACTAACTTTCTCATCCTTTGATATTTGAGGAGTACAAGAGAAATCTAAATTTGAAAAATAATCTAAAATTAGTCAATCAAGCTGACTCTAATGCTGTCAGTCAGCCACTACAGTCTTGCTCCCCATTACATGTCATGAAGCCTGGCGTACAAGGAAGGAAGGGCGGAGACCAAAGCTTTCCTTTACTTTTGTGAGGTAGCAGCCAAAAGAAAGGGAAAATGTATTCTGCCATTAACAGCCTGAGGAGAGCAGCATCCAGTGTCACATGGTGGTGGATAGGAGAACTTATAGGTCCTAATAACATTTGTAGCATGGTCGTCACTTAGGTTTCGGAAGAATGGAGAAGTGCGTTTCCTAATCTTGTCAGTTTTACACTTGATTTTTTTTTTTTTTTTTTTTTTTTTTTTTTAGTGCCAGATGCAATATCCTGTTAAGCTCCTTCCTAACTTTTAATAAGCTGAGCAAAAAAAAAAAAAAAAAAAAAAAAAAACATTCAGCAGGCAGCTTTCTGGCTAATTCATGGTAAAAGTTTAGGAAAAACTACATCTGTGATTCTTGGAAAAGTGTGGCCCAATGCAAGGAATATATGCAGTAATTACAAGATTGCAGTATCATAGTTCAGTTTCATAGTCTTTTTTTTCATGACGTTGGGTTATTTCTGATATTGTTTATTTTGTGGAACCTTTGTTCTGCTTCATGCTGACAATGACTTTATCTAGGAGAGTGAAACAGTCTTTTTGGACTTTCCCTGCTTGAGTTTTTTTCTATAGTGACAGAAGAGATGAAGAAAGGATATCTGCAAGTGTGCATGTACCGTGAACTGACAGAAAATCAGTACGAATTCATGAGACTACTACAAAAAAAAAAAAAATCTGTTCTACACATTGGCATAACAATTGTTATCATACAGAATATGTTTGAACTTTACCATTTTATTAGTCATTTAAGTGAAAAGGAAAATTCAAATTGCAGTTGTGATTGAATAGGGCTACTACATTTGCACAATAAATGAATTGAAATAAAAAAAATCTAGGAACAATAAACTTGCACGTGTGTGTGTGTGTGTGTGTGTGTGTGTGTGTGTGTGTGTGTGTGTGTACATTTGTTGCTATAACTCTCTACCGTTCTGGCCGATTTTCAGAGGTGTCCTGGAGTGTACCTCAGAAGTACATCATTCGGTATTTTTTTTTTTTTTAGGTTAACCATTTTAAACCTAGCCAATTTCCCTTTCAAAGGTGTGTATCAAACCCTGTACTTTGTGTCTGTAAGGCAGAAACCTTGACCATTATACCAACCCCCCAAACCTCTTTTAGAGTACAGAATAATGACAGTAGTACTAAAAGAATAATTGGGCTTTACCTGAAAGAGGTGGCAAAACAATAACTTTCCAAGAAACTTTGGGACAGTATCACAGTTAGACCATAATAGCGTGGACTGTTTTGTAAGCAAGCCTGAAATGAAAGTGAAATTAAACTAAGAAATGATTTTACTCTATTTTTGGAATAGTGATTGGTGTGCTTGTATGTATATAATTTGTATCAATATCCGTGGTGGTGATGCTACGGTAGCGTTGTCGCCTCACAGTAAGACACTGTCTGGTTCGATTCTCCGCTAGAGCGTCTTCTGCGTGGAGACATGCGTGAATGGGCGTACCTTCGTTGAAGGTTGTGCGTCAGGACTGGTAACTCGGCACGTAAAAATCAACTACCAGTCATTAGCGGACCAGAGTTCCGCTGTGGCAACCCCTAACCGGGAAAAGCCGAAAGACACAAACAAACAAGTGTGTTTACTTCAGTGCAACATTTTTTGTAAATTCATTTTTAACTTTTAATGTGAGGTTTAATGCAAACAACCATTGTGTGTGTGTGTGTGTGTGTGTGTGTGTGTGTGTGTGTGTGTGTGTGTGTGTGTGTGTGTGTGTGTGTGTGTGTGTGTTGTATATGATTAGGTATGAATTGTTTGTTTCTAAAAGCTATGTGAATTTGCATATGTTGCACCTGTAAGCTGCTACTGTATACATTTTTTCATTATCCCTAAGTAAGTGTTAATTGTTTAACTTGGTTGCCTGTTTAATTTGACTCTGTCTGAGATTGGCTTTACAGTTCAAGGGTCACATTTGTGTTGGGTCAATAGCTGTCTGCTAAAGAAAAATATGTCTTTAAAATGTAAAGTGTGTGTGTGTCTGTGTTTGCACAATAAATTAATTGAAATAAAAAAAAATCTAGGAACAATAAACTTGTGTGTGTGTGTGTGTGTGTGTGTGTGTGTGTGTGTGTGTGTGTGTGTGTGTGTGTGAGCGCACACATTTGTTGCTATAACTCTGTACCGTTCTGGCTGATTTTCAGAGGTGTCCTGGAGTGTACCTCAGAAGTACATCATTCAGTATTTTATTTTTTTGTTAGGTTAACCATTTTAAACATAGTCAAAATAGTATGAAATAATTGAGGAAATTCGTGAAGTGCCTGCATGACCCGAGAGATGCATTAATGTATTGGTATAGTAGGTGAAAGACATCAAGAAGGGGAGACTTGTACTTTAATCTTACTGTATTTTTTCACAAACAAGTTTTCATATTTTGGTGTGTCTGTGTGCACTCGGGTGGGTTCATGAAATAAATGGCATGACTTGGTAAGAATTATGAGTAATAAGAGCAAGAGAAGGGGATCTTTGAGGTGCTCAGGATGCAGTACAGCTTTTGTTTTATGGATTTTTGGGGGCAGCAGAGGATATGAGTTCTCCAGGAACAGGTAAAGCTTTACAGACAAATATAGGAGCTGCTTGTTGTTGCTGGATTGTTCATTCAGGTGAAAGGAATTTAGTAGGGTAGAGAGGAGGAGGCAACATAGGAAGCTTTTAAGGGCTAGGTTATCAGAAGGTGGCAAGGGCAAAGATAGAGAACAAGAGTCCATGGGCAGAGAGTGATAGGTGAATAAAGTCATGTGATATGGTACAGAGTAAAGTAACAGGAAAAGTGGAAGATGCAAGTGTCACAAAAGGAGATACTGCCAGCCCAACTGTCTGGAATTTTGTAAATGGTTGTGTTGTTTGTGAATGTCAATATGCTTCATGTAAGATGCTTGTGTTACAACTAATAGAACTGTATGTTCTGTATATATCAAACTGCTGGTACAGAAGTATGTGTTGAAAAGGTATTTTACAAAGTACTGAGCTTAAAGGTGTAACCACAGTGTACCCTACTGGATTAGAACAGAAATGTACCTGCACTATTGTAACTGTTCAGATGTATGTAACACCAGAGGATAACTTCAAAAAAATAATTGAAATTAAATTACTTTATAGTCCCATAATAAAAGCATGTTATCTTTCAGTTTCAGTGCAGTAACAGTGTCTAGAACTAGAAGTTTTTTGTATTGTCGTGGAAGTGCTTTATGACTTCCAGGATCTGCCTTAGATCCAAGAAAAGCCCTTGTTTATGTATTTTCACAGGTAGATACTAAATGCTACCAGCTGCATCAGTGTTTGTTTTTCACCTGGGATAGTCAGGTGACCAGAAGTGATGTCATCCTGCAAGCTATCCCAGCAGTAATATTTGAGATATTAATTTAAAGAACTCTTCTAAGTATTGTGTATTTTTTTTCACCTCACAACATCAGCTGGAAGACCCACTTACCACATCTGCCTTGCTTGCTCTGTAAGTAAGTTAACTAGGATATAGTAATTCTCCAGATAGTCAAGAATATAGCAAAACTTAATTTAAATGTTTTTCTTTCCTTATTTGAGACTGTACTGCAATGTATTTTCTTGCTCTTTTATTTATTATTATTAACTATATTTAAACATTTCATTGTGGATTATATTTGTGACACATATTTTAAGTTCTGAGAGTACTTGCATATTTATTTGGTGATGCTGCGGGCCACTCCTAATAGCCTTACTCTTTGTCAAATTACCATTTGTATTAATAGTAATCATACACAGTAAGATTGGACACCTTTTGTTAGGGGCCTTAATGTAGTTGATAAAGAGTTGACTGGTGGCAGTAACTACTTTGTAGTCTGGTTAGAACGGGGCATAGCTAGTAAACATGTGCCAGCCTTTTGTGTGTGTGTGTGTGTGTGTGTGTGTGTGTGTGTGTGTGTGTGTGTGTGTCGGCTACTTGGACAGGGACGTGAAGCACTGGTTGGAGAAAGAGGGTACTGGAGGTCTTGGATTGGCCACTCAGCTGAAATCTGTACCCTATAGCTATGCCAGTGGAGAGTCTTATTGGTGATCTGGAGAAAGAAGGAGAAACCAGCCATGGACTGACTGTGATCTCTGTGTGTTCTTAAGGGAAATTTTACTTGATGCAGAGAGCGACATCTGAAAATACTGTGTGCGTGTGTCTGTGTGCGTGTGTCTGTGTGCGTGTGTCTGTGTGCGTGTGTCTGTGTGCGTGTGTCTGTGTGTGTGTGTCTGTGTGTGTCTGTGTGTGTCTGTGTGTGTCTGTGTGTGTCTGTGTGTGTCTGTGTCTGTGTGCGTGTGTACCTGTCTGTGTGTGTACCTGTCTGTGTGCGTGTGTACCTGTCTGTGTGTGTACCTGTCTGTGTGCGTGTGTACCTGTCTGTGTGTGTACCTGTCATTGGGAGTGTGTGTGTGTCTGTGTGTGTACCTGTCATTGGGAGTGTGTGTGTGTCTGTCTGTGTGTGCACCTGTCATTGGGAGTGTGTGTCTGTCTGTCTGTGTGTGCACCTGTCATTGGGAGTGTGTGTCTGTCTGTCTGTGTGTGCACCTGTCATTGGGAGTGTGTGTCTGTCTGTCATTGGGAGTGTGTGTCTGTCTGTGTGTGTGTACCTGTCATTCTCCCAATGTACGTCTCCCACTGTTGCCAGTGGTGAGGATTGAGGCTCCTTCATTACTGGGCCAATGGTGGGGCATCGCAGTACTCACAGACTAGAGGACAAGGAGGGGGAAGTCGGTGTAGAAGTTCAGTTGCAAACAGCAGTGATAAAATGATGGACAGAGAGCCAAAGGTGACCATACAGGAACCAGCATCCTGTGGAGAGCAGGACAGCATTAGGCAGGGTGTGGAGGGGCAGAGTACAAATTACAGCAGTTATGTGGCACTTAAGATAGGAGGGTCAGAGGGCAAATTACAGCAGTTAGTCGTGTTTGTACTAGGAGTATAGGATGGATGTCTAAGGGAGGGATCAGAGCCGACCTTGGGTAAACTGGTTCCTTAGGCTGATAGGGTCAGTGATTATCCTGGCCTATTCACAATGTTCAGATTACTTTATTTTCTTCCGTTTCTTCACAGTTTGACTCTGCTCATTTGTTCTTGCAGTTATTCACTCGTTCATTAATCATGTTCTACTTAAGCAAGACTGCAGTCTGATTGTGGGGGGAAACAACTGCATTAAGCCAGGAGTCATCCCCCAGAAGCCATGGGGGTTCTAGATGCTCTGTGGAGCATTTTGGAGGTTTTTTTTTTACATGACTCGTTTCATCCATTGACTGCCTGAAGAAAAAAATATAATCGAAGAAAGGCATTTAGCCGACTTTTTCCTGCATTTTTTTCAGCATATCCAGCTGCAGTGGAAGTAAATGTATTAAGTCAGTGGGGTCTGGGGACTGCTAGGCTTCCAAATGCCATGGGGTTTCTAGATGCTCTGAGATGCATTTTAGGGTATTTTGAAACAACCTATTCATCCAACAATGGTCTGAACAAAACACATGATTAAGGAGGTTAATTCAGTCTCACTCTTTATCTTTCCTTTTTCATGTATCCTTTCAGCACATCCTAACGGACAAAGACTACCCAGCAATAACTAAATTAAGCTGGAGGTCAGGTGGCTGCTGGGCACCCAGAAGCCTGTGGGGTTATAGGTGCTCTGAGGAGAATTTTAGAATTTTCTTCCCCAAAACTTTTAATCTAGTGATGGTGTGAACAAAAATCTATGTGTACTGAAAATAAATGTAATACTACTTTTTCATTTCAAGGAAAGAAATGAGTTGTATTCAAGTTTCAATGCTCAGATGACCAAACACCAGTTCACCATAAACTGAAGACAAATACTTGAGGATAGGTATGTCATATCTGGGAATAGTACCCCCCCCCCAAGCCAATATAGTTGGTTGCTTTTTGTGTATCCTCTTCTGGTATTAAACTGGGATTAAAATTAAGGCACAAATGCCCACACTCTTTTTTTCGGGCTACTGCTGCTGTCATATTTATGCCTCCTCATTCCCTAGACCTCAACCTTCTGAGTACCCTTATGATGTCAAACTAGGACAAAAACTGGAAAAAAATAGAGCATAACATAGTTACTGTCAGACATAAGTAAACAGCGTTATTTGTTCTCCCTGCAGAGGATAGCCACCTGTATATGTATCAGATGTTTGATTGTGAGTAAAGTGAAAAAAATTATTAGTATAATATTTTTAGCTTGTACGTCTAGAGACATTGTGTATATAAGAGCTATAGTGATCCTCTGTGCAACCCTGTGAAGCTTGTAAAGAAAATGAAAGAAATAATCGTACTGTCTCTAGCCCAACACAAGTTATAGTGACCTCTGAGGTTTGGGATGAATGTTAGAGGTAACGACATTATCCCAGCCCCCACCCCTGCAACAAATACAGAGACCTTCTTTGTACATCAACCAGCAGGGCTGGTTTTAGACTAGGTGGGGTTTACAGCAGAGATGATTACCAAGTCCATGTCAAAATCCCTTTGCATGTGGGGGCCCTTGGCCCCCAAAACTTCTGAAGGTCTGGGTATTCTGTGATGCATTTACCCCCCCCCCTTTTTTTTTTATTTTTGAGATGATTGTTAAACTGAGCAAATGTGAACAGGGTCTGTATCTTTTCATCCAGCCAACCCCCAGCAAGTAGTTATAACCAGTTCTGTGTACAATTCATATCTGTGATTTTGAGAGGATGATCTTGTAATGTATTTTGCCATTATTGGCAGCAGACAGTTGCCACACTTAAATATTGCACATTGCATCATGGTAGTCTTGCAAAGCCAAAATAATAAGCAAACATCAGGCAGCTAGTTATTTTCTTCCACAAAAGATGGCCACAGCAATTATACCTCCTCTGTCTGTGTATATCTGGTGTCCAGTGAAGTATTTATCACAAATGCATGCTAGTCTTGCTGTACCAGACAGTGACTGTTAAAATGGAGCAAATGACAAGAGGGCCATTTACTTTCATCCTGCCAACCCCCACCCAGCAGTTATAACCACAAAGTCTGATGGCTGTGTAATATTACTTCACCTCCACAGTCCACACAAACAAGTTATCAAACATTGAAGTATTCCAATTCAACCTGATCCCTAGAAATCACAAAGCCAGATTAATGTTGCCAGCATTATTGTAAAAATAGTAGTAACACTTCTTACCATGCCAAGCAGAAGTGAGAAAGAGATGTTCAAAACTGGGGGAGGGGTGTCATATAAGGCTGGACAAAACTGTACTGTATAAATACTTTGCTTATGCCTTTACAAAAGAAAACAAAGGTAGGGTGCTGTGCTGGTTGAGAGGTAAGGCAGATATATCTGAGGATATGTGGAATGTGAATGGTATTGTGCAGTTGTGGGATGCCAGGGTGCTATGAGTCTTTTAGAAAGCCACCAGAAGGGTGGGTGGGATGGAAGGGAAAGATTAAGATCAGAGATTGAAAGAGCTGGAGTTTTTCTCAGCAGAAGTTGGGAGATGTAAGCTGGAGTCATGTTGTGGGTGCACAGACTTAGGTCATGGAAATATGAAGGAGTTATCTTAAACAAGAAGGACACAAGGTGGCAAAGGAGTCTAGAGTTGTAGAATTACAGTCCCAAGTAATGATGCCTGGTAAAGATATGAAGTGGACTGATAAGTGGCCATGAAACAAATGTTTGCAATAAACATTCATGAAACATGCACTGAAGGTAGATATTCCACCCCCACCCCCTTACTCCTACCAAGGAGAGTCTTTTAATGCTAACATTTTCTAGTGGTCAGTTTAGCAGTCAACCACCTATCAGTAAGTTTGGATTAGTCAGCTGAGGTGGCATAAAGGGATAAAGTCCTGACTGACCTAGATTTCCAGAGTTCGAGTAGCAGCTCTGGCACCTGTTGAAGATGGCTTGGGGGACAAGAGGAATGATATGGATATGCTATCTTTCCTGTCTTTGGGGGAGAGTGTTGTGCACGTGTTCCCATTGTAGAATCCCTGTGGATACATGGGATCCCACAAGAGCATTGACTTAAAGGAGGTCAGGTCAGTCCTGAGGCATCACTTGCAAAAGTGGGCAGTATGCCCTCAGTAATGTCTGCTGCATGGCAAGACTTGGGGCAGACCATTGGGCGTATCCTGTGGAGACTAGGGTTTTAAGAGTGAAAAAACCTTGACCATGGATGGGTGACATCTCTGCTGTCCAATGCATGTTTCTTGTTGGGAGGAACAGATTGGCTATAGAGCTATCTCCTCCAGTGGGAATGAATGGGTTGAGCTGGGCAGATGGTGGAAGGGGGAGCCTGGTGGTCACTGAGGCAGAGAGCAAAATGTTAAGTGGAAAAAATTCAGTTAGCAGCCCACTTGGATAGGATTTGCTTAACCACAGTTAGGCCTTTTTACTAGGAGCAAATAAGGCAAAAAAATGGTCTGTCCTCCTGACCTTGAATATCCTCTTGAGGCAGAACCTGAGCTGGTAGTGTACATCAAGATAAGAGATCTCGAGTACACTTGCATAATGGCACCTCTGAGAACATTTTCAGAATGAAACCTGGTTTTGTAAAAGACCAAGTAGTGTTTCTTACAAGTGAAGAACCGCAACACCATTGAGATCCCAAAAGCAGATTTTTCAACAGACTTAACATTAACACTTTTGAGCAAGCAGGTTCAGCCTGAGCATATGATAACCTCTATCACAGCTTTAAATTTCTGGGAGAAGATGGGTTTCTCAAAGTCTGATGAAGATCCAGAACTTGCTAGAGAACATTATTAGACCTCAGCTGTACTACTGCACAAAGTCACGATGCACCTAGATAGCAGAGACTTGCATCGTGAGTGGGATAACAAAATCAAAGTACCTGGGATAAGTTGAGATAACCTGCAAATTTACCAGATGTGATAGCAGAAGATAATATAATCTGCATGTCTGCTAAGTGAGATTGCACAGAGTATCCTTTTGTCCAGATGGAGAACAGTTTCTAAAAATTAGGCATAATTTTAGTGATAGACTTTGACAGTTTACTTAAAACATTCTGCCAAGATCATGTGACAGAAAGGCCATACCCAAATATGGATCAAGTAGTCTTCTCACCCTAAAGAGACTTCCTTGGCTTGTACTGAGATATGTTCCTGTATTGCTAGGTACTTAAGAGCCTGAAACCACCCACATCTTGGCCACCATGAAATGACAAAAAATGAGTTCTGTTTTTTCAAGAATTAATTTTGTCTGAGCAGGAGTGACTAGAGAAGAGTTTTCAAAAATCTTCCCTCATTGAAGAGCAGTGCTTCTCTGTCAAATCCATCTTGCTCTGTTGAACCAGGAAAGGGCTACTTTGCATAGGAATGACTGCTTTAAAAGACGTACAATGGCTTAGAACAGGTTGTCAGACCCACATCATCAGTCTGTAAAGGTGGTATGAGAACTTGCCACCTGCCAGGTCACATACCACAACTGAGCCTGGTTGTTTAACTGCAGGAATAAGAGCTGTTACCTCATCTTCCCGCCTGTCCTTTGCTTGAATAGGCTTATGTGAAGACCCCCCCCCCCCAACACCCATAACTTCACAGGGGCCATTTTCCCTGTGCAGGGGAGTAGCCCATCCCAGAGTGACTGTCTAATCCAGCAGTAAATATTCCAGCATAATGGAATGTGATAGGTTCAAGTACAGGAGAAGTTACCCCTCCCCCCCTTTGTGAATTTGGCCATCATTGCCCACTGCTGTAGAGCCTTCTTGATGTGCTTTTAGATTTACAGGTGAACCTTTGTGACTAAGTGGCATTCACTAATTTCTGGCACAGTGGTTTTGGTACTAACAGATCTTCTCTGACAGTTTGTAAGAAAAGCCTACCTGTTACAGGCAGGACTCGACAAGTTTTGTGTCCTGTTGCTGCAGCTTGGTAATTTATCCCAATGTAACTTACAATAGAGCACCCTTTTCTCAGTAAGTGTAGTGTCACCTTCAGATCTGTACTTCTTCGAATGTTTTACAGCTGTGCTCTCATATTCTTGAATAGCATTGATTAAACCTGTATTAACAGTAACTTCCAGTGGTCTTTGTTCGACAAAAAAGTTAATAGTCAAGTATTGTCCCATATTTTTAAAACTCAGGCTTTTTTTCATACCTTAGTTGCATGTTATGTGCTGTCCTGTTACTTGCCACCTGATTAGCTTTGCAGCCTTTAATCAAACTTACCTTAAAGCATGATATAAAGTGCCGGATTTCAAAACCTCTGACAGCCCCACTTTTTCACATTTTTACTTTTCATTTTATTCGCAAGGCTTTAATAACTTTATCACTTATATGCAGATAATTATAGCTTATCCTGAACTCTCACCAGTGTTCTGCAAAAGCAGTTTGCAATGGTTTCACAATCTGCTGTGTCAGATCAAAGGCACACTGAACACAAATACATAGATGCACCATAATGATGCCAAGTCTTACTATGTTTTCTGATTTTATTGTCCACTTTTCCATGCCATTCTGATTTTTCATGGACTTGATGTTTCTCTTGGTGGAAAGTGGACATGTATCTGGTCAGTGCTTGCCTCATTGAGAAGTATTAAAAAAGAAAATTAAAACCGATCTTGCACAGTGACATAGGAAGGCATGCCACAACGAGGGGATTTGTGCTGCCTGGAACCATGTTACACAAAGCAGAGTAACATTTTAGATATGGATTATGCAACTTGTGTGTGTTTGTGTGTGTGTATGTATATGTATGTATATATATATATATATATATATATATATATATATATATATATATATATATTTTTATTAGTTTGTTAACCAGGTAAATCGGTTATGTCTTTTCAGGGACATTCTGGGAGCAGTCTGGTTATATGACTTGCTCAAAGTCACAGTAGTACAGGACTGAAGCTCATTGGCAGCTCATAGCCTTTTGCATAAGACTTTTTATTCCATAACCATAAGGCTTTTTAAAGTAAGCAAAAAGATAAAGATATAAGCAAAGTCCCAAACACACTGGAAACGCAGCAAAGAAAAAAACAGTATAAAACTCTTCCGTTGAAGGCTTCAGGAAATACTTTAATATAACAAATGCAACAGATAAGCGCTTTCACGATAGACAAAATCTCATCGCTTCATCAGATCTAATTAAGTACAGACACACCCCCCTCATTATATACACTGATGTATCTAGTCACATGACACACACAAAAAAACTTGTATTAAAGCCATATATAAATAAAAACAATAAAAACTGGATAAAAATACATAAACATATTACAACAAAATGCAGTAGACTACCTCCGTAGCCTATGCTTTTTCAGTGTGGGTTTCAAAGGCACAACATCATCAAGTCCACTCCCTTTAGTGGCTCCTAACCTAATAATCCACTGTGTTTCAACCGATTCTGTTGTGCTACTTACATCCCCCTAGTCCCTTATTAGTATAAATATTAACAATAATCAAAAACCTAAAGCTGTGTTCACTTCCCCTCTCCATAACATGTTTCGCAAAAAAGATAAAGATATTGGCCGTATGATTTTCAATATTTAGCTTAAAGAATATTAGAGAAATGTGTAACAGCTGTAAAGGCTTGCTTTTAAGTTTCAACACAACTTTCATAATTCCTCAGTACTACTCCTTCTGCTCTTTCTCCAAAAGAGAAGTAATTTTATTATGTTATTGTGGTTAAAAACAGTTGTAACTTAGTCTAAAGAAATATCTTGTCTGGAAAAATACTTTTTGTGATTCATGCTTTTAGTGATTCATACTTTTTGTGGTGTACATTGCAGAGTCTCGGACTTAAAATATGTAATGAATCACTCACTGATGTGTCGTCAGTTTCGGTGGATGATGGTCTATGAAGATCACTTCCTAAAGTAGTATTGGGTTTCATATTTTATCTTCCTTGCAGTACTGTGACATTGTGACTGAATTTTAGCTTCATTCATTGAACACACATTTTGCATTCAGGTCTTTCTTTTGATTTGCCACAGCTAAAGATTGATATGGGAGATGGCAGCGGGCAGATATCATCCTGGCCTGCCAGACTTCCAGAGTATTGCAGACATCCCATTGTGGGTTGGGTCCTCCCTGATGCAGCAGTACAAAACCACACCTTTTTATAAAAGAGCATTAAACCCACACTGTCTGTATATTTTTTTCTCTCTCTAAATATGCATACATACTCCAAATAGTAGAATTCTTGAAAGGTGAAGTACACTAATCCTTTTTTTTTCTGTTGAATGATTTTGAGTGAGAATTGATCCATTTTCCAGGGCACACCTTGTGCAGTTCTGGAAAGTCTTTGCAACTATTGGTGTCATATCCCTTATAAAGATTTGCATTTTGAGTACCTTTTCTGCTTATGAGGGCCCCACCTCACAGTAGACTGCCAGATTTTATGTGGGATTTACTAGGAAGTAGAAGTGAAGAAACCTCTGCCTGTGACTGTCTAGCAGGCACAAAGCTGGAAGGCGTAAGGCTGACGTTTGCTTCAGTGTAGTAGCAAGATGTGATGTTAGTCTTGTCTTTATTCTCATTTGTGGGTTGGATCCGATGTGTCAGATCCATCTCAGCCAATATGCCAGCTAGAGGCCTTCAGCAAAGCTTGTGGGCTACATTTTACTCAGAATTCCTTCCCCTGATTATCTCTGGTCTAATTTGCCACGCAGCAAAGAGGTTTAGTCAGTCATAGCTTTGGGCTAAGTAAACGTTTTGATAGTTACTTTTCTTAATTTCTTAATTTTTCCTGTTAGCACTTCCCTGTTTCATACATCCGTTTAGGTTAGAGGACGTTTTGAGAACGTCCGTTTAAGTTAGAGGATGTTCTTTCCTCTTTCTTAAAATCTTAACCTTTAAACTTTAAAATTTTAAAACCCTATTCTGTGTGAGAGAGTGTCTTAAGTCCGTTTTTAAATTTCTTGAGTGTGAGTGATTTTGTATCTCTCTTCCTTTCCTTCCATTGATAATGCCTCAAAAAGAAAGCAAGACTTTAGGCTTCAAAAAGTGTGAAATGCAGTAAAAAAAAAAATGCCCCTTAGTGACTCGCACACCTTATGCGCATATTGTTTAGGGGGCTATACACTTACAAGAGTCTTGTTCCATCTGCCACAACTTTAATCAATGGGTTTTGATTTAACATAAGAACAAATCATTATTGAAAGGCATTCTGAAAATGCCTTTCTCTGAAGCTATATCTACTGAAACGTCCGACAAACCAGTTAAGAGACCTTCATTGGAGCTGATATCCTCGTCGGAGCTGAAGCAGAAAGCTCCAAAATTGACTGATCCAAAGGCTCCATCAGAACTGACCACCACTCCTGGCTCTGGTACTTATTTGGAGTAGGAATCTCCACTGGCTCTGACAACTTTCTCAGTGCAAAGACACAGGAGCCGATCACCTTCAGTAGAAAAGATTGCTTCCAGGCTCCCTTCTCCAATTTTGGTCCTTTCAAATCACCTTCCCTATCCACTAGGTCCACCAGGAGTCTATCAGATGAAAACATGGATAAGGGTCATGGAGAGAAGACTCCCGCCTTGGCCAGAATTCTCGTGGATCCAAGCCCAAAGGAATAGTTTCAGACAAAAACCCTTTCTCCAGCTATAGTTCCTCCTCCGATCTGTCCTCCTGCTTCGGAGCCAAATGATTCTGACATTCAGGTTGTGCCACTGTCTGCTCTGGGCCTTATAACCTCCCTGCATCTGACATAGCCCTGAGCATCTCTGTGCCTTCAGAGCAGGAGACCTGTAGTTATTGACACTCCCCTGTTAGGTCCGTGGAGACCTTTTGAATATCTTCAGAGCCGATTTTGTCCCTGGGGGTCTCTGCACTGGTGAGCTCGGCTCCTACCTCTGCTTCACAGCTGCCCTCTCCGGCTCTGGAGAGAGGTTTGGCACCGACAACTTGCTTGTCTGATCTGGGGACCTCTTTGGAGTGGGGAGGGTTTGCCTTCAAGGTAATGAGGATGGCCTTGACTTCTCTATAGTCTGGTACACAATCTTATTCAGTTCTTCCTGCCTCCTTAGGTCAGGTGTCTTTGTCTTCCCACGGGTGCCCTCCACATGTCCACAGAGATACTAGGACTCTGGATCTACCTCAGGGTACTGCCCCCTTTTCTGAAACTTCTCCAGAGTACCCCACTGAAGAGGTCCCTCGGAAGAGGACATGTAAGAGGAAACCTCTGGACGCCCCAGAAGAGTCTATCACATCTGATACTGACCTCAATGAGGCAGACGTCTCTCCCTAATCCCAACATCCTAGAACTGTTGAAACAGAGCTGATTAGCAGTCCTCACCCCCTTCAGCTGAGGTGTCTGTATTCCTGAAGGCCTTTGTCTTGCCCTTCACCTTCTTAGGTTACTCTGCCTTTTGATGAGCTTATTGACCTTGTCTCTTGAAAAGCTTGGGAGACCCCAGATACCATAGAACCTACTCCTAGGAGGCCAAACAAATACATCACTGCCCCCAAAGACAAAAACTTTCTTACAAAGGGCATATGAGTTGATGCCATGGTTGTGGAGGCAGCCACCAGACAGGAACTGTCTGAGACGAGTACTTTTATCCATCCTCCTAATAAAGACTTCAGGGCTATGGATAGATATGGAATTCATGTCTTTGCTTCAGTGCCCTTTGCTTTACGGTTCCTGAATTACCTAACTCACTTCACAAGATACCTGTTTAAAGAGTTATTAGACTCCCTTCAAGGAGCTGTTGCCAACTGCAGTGGCAGAGAAAGTCAGTGCTCAGCTCGTTACCTTAAACTCTGTAATCAACTCTTCCATGAGGCTGATTTCTTACACAGTGGATGGAATGAGTAGGGCAGCAGACTCTGGTATCTCTCTTTGGAGACTAGCTTGGATGTGCCTTTGCAATTTCACTGAGCCCTTCAAGTCTTTCTTCATTAACACCCCCTTTGATGGCTCATCGTGAAGGAAACTCTCACCAGGTGTGAACAAGAAGGTAGGACCTTATCTGCTGTTGGAGTAAGTTTCTCCACTCGTACCAGAGCCTTTCCTAAGGGCCAAAAAGGTAGTGGAAAAATGTGGTTCAGAAAATCCCAGAGGTCTTAGGACACACAAGGTGAAAGTTCCCCCACGGGCAGAGGGGGGAGTAACAAGAGACGTCGCTTTCACTGCTGGGGGGGGGGGTCTGCAAAAGCAAGGCTCCAGGGAATCTTTCTTTGGGATACCTTTCCAGCACTCCTGAAGGAGTGCCTGATTGTTCCCCTCTGGAGACGGTTGAGGGATGATTATCCCTGCACCAAGAAACCTGGCAAAAAATGACAAATGGGTGTAGGACATAATATCCAGAGGATATACCATTCCTTTCTCTCTCCCCATCTCCAGAAATAAAGTTGTTCCAGATGTTCCACCCAATCGGAGGGAACAAGCAACTATAGAAATTCAAGAGTTGCTACGCAAAAGAGTCATCCAAGAAGTCCCCACAGACCAGAAAGGAACTGAAAATTACTCAAGATTCTTTTTAGTCCCAAAGAAAACAGGGGACTGGAGACCCATTTTGGATCTCAACAACCTAAACAAATCAGTAAAGAAGACCAAGTTCCGGATGGTAACACTGCAGTTGATACTTCCATTCCTGGAAAAAGCTGGATGTGCTCTATAGACCTCTGATGCATACGACCATATCAGAATGGACAGACTGTCCAGGAGGTTCTTATGGTTCTGGCTGGGAGCCAGTCACTTTCAGTTCAGAGCTCTGCTCTTTGGTCTCACTACAGCCCCCATAGTGTTCACCAAATGTATGGCAGTAGTGGCGGCTCACCTGAGGGACAAGGGAAACCGGGTATTCCTGTATCTGGACGTCTGGCTTGTATCCGCCCCGGCATCACTTGCTCCAGTCAAGAGAATATATTATTTAGCTCTGCTCCTCTCTGCACATTACCGTAAATTACAAAAAATCTGTGCTAGAACCGTCACAATCCTTAAGGTTCATAGGAGCAGCAATAGATACTACCACTCAAGTAGCAAGACTCTCTCGAGACAGAGTGCACTATCTCCATCATCTCACCAGAACACTCTTGAAAAAGTCCAAAGCCACTGCGAAACTGGTTCTACAAGTGCTAGGGAAAAATGGCTGCTTCCATCATTCTAGTTCTTCTAGCTCACCTCCATATGACAGTACTCCAGTGGATACTATTTCCTCAGTGGTCGATCTTGGAACTTCCTATGTCTCACAAGCTAATAATAACTGAGACCTGCAAGAAAGATGTACAATGGTGGCTCCACTCAGTCGGTTCTTCAGGGCTGTTCCTTTACTCCCCCAAAACCTCTAGCCACAGTGATGACGGATGCTTCACAGATTGGGAGGGTGGGAAATTTCTAGGGAAGACTGTTCAAGGCATCTGGCAGGACAACAAGGCTCACCTGCATGCAAATGTCCTGAGATGAGAGCAGTGCTTTTAGAGTTACAAGCAGTTCAGCAAAACTGAGTAGGGTCAAATGTTTGGAAATTACCTATATCTTTGTTGATAAGCTCCATGATGACTCACTCCATGGCCTTGCAGAAAAGGCTAGTCAGGCTAATAGGTTTGTAGTTCCCAGGGTCAGTGGAAGCACCACCTTTGTGCAAGGGAATAACTGTGGCCATTTTCAGTCATAGTTTAAGCACTGGCTTCATCCCAACTGAATGGAAGAGTACCCAATGGTGTTGCTAATTCTTGTTGGAGCCCATGTAGGACACAGCCTGGGATGTTATCAGGTCCCATAGTTCCTGTTTTTTTGGCCTTGGAGAGGGCATTTATGACCTGATCTTTAGAGATGCAAAGTAGGGGACCGGTAGGAGGGATGTCATGGGGTATGTGTGGCAGGGACAGGATTGAAGTATTCACAGAACCTGTCTGCCAACAGGTTAGCAGTGTCCACAGCTTCAGTGTATGTGGTATCATTAATTACTAGTTTGCCACAAATCTGTGCCTTTCCTTTTAGGTTACTGATGTAACTAAAGAATGCCTTGTGGTTGTCCCTAGTTGAGGGAGCTAATTTGGATTCATAGTTTGCTTTGGAGGACTTCACAAGAAGTCTTATTTACGTGTTTAAGTGTAGGAGGGAGTGTTTCCAGTTTACGGCTCGCTCCCTCTTACTCTTAGACAGCAATTTCTTCCTCTTATTGTAAAGCCTGTTAATGGCAGTTGTCTGCCAGGCAGGTTTGCTCTTCCTTGAGGAGCTTGTTTTGGTCCTGTCAGGTACGGCCGAGTCATTGCAGTTATACAGGTATTTGTATAAAGCATTGGTGTAGAACTCTGCATAGTTGCCAGTTCCATCTGAGGAGAGAGGTGCACTGAAGCTGTTTATACCATCCCGTAAGAGGTTATAATCTACTTTGGAGAAGTTAATTTAGTTGCTGCTGGGAAAGAGTCAGGTGTGATAGTTTGAGATTGATTTGTGGTCAGATCTTGCCAGGGAAGATTTCACAGCGGGGGGTGCTTCAGTGGTCCCCCATATTGGTAAGCACCAGATCTAGGATGTTGGCACCCCTTGTGGGGGTGTCAACCAGCTGGTCCAGGGCACTGGAGTTAACAAAGATGAGGAACCTTTGGGCAAGTGAGTTTGAGCATGAGTAATTCAGCCCAGTCAGTGGATGGGTAGTTACTGCGATGGTGGTGCTGCAGTAGCGTTGTCGCCTCGCAGTAAGTCATTGTCCTGTTTGATTCTCAGGTAGAGCGTCTTCTGTGTAGAGACATGCGTGAATGGGCATGCCTTCGTTGAAGGTTGTGCGTCAGAGCTGGCAACTCGGCGCGTAAAAATCTACTGCCAATCATTAGTGGACCGGAGTTCCACTGTGGCGACCCCTAACCGGGAAAAGCCGAAAGACACAACAACAACAATGGATGGGTAGTTAGTCGCCCAAAACCATAGTGTTCATATGTATCTTGATAGACTCAAGTAGATCCAAATGGGCAGAGTGGGTGTCCTGACTCATGGAGGGAATCCTGTAGCTGGCAATGACTTGATTAGGTGTTCTACCAACAGTTAATTGCACCTGAAGTATCTGCAGGGAATCTTACTGTTTAACCAATCTGGAGGTGTATTTTTCTTTATTGAATATTGATACACCGCCTCCTTTAGTTTTCATGACATCAGTTTGTGGTCTGAACATGTGGAAGGAGGTGTAACCCAGTATGGCTGGGGTGCTCACCACAGCCTTGAGCCAGGTGTCTGTGACTGCACAAGTGTCTGCATTTTGCAAGGTGAGGACTGCTTCCAATGAGTGCAGTTTTATGTTAAGACTCCTAGCGTTCAGCAGCATAACCTTGAGGTTGTTTTGAGAGAGAGTTTTTACATCAGGAATTTTGTCCTTGAGACACTGCCCAAAAAAGACTATGGGAGGTGCAAGAGCCTTAGCCAGTAGCTAAAATCCCAGGGGGTGACAGATGAAAACCATCTCTGGCAAAACATCGAGGTCTGTGATCATGTCTGACGGATCAGGCTGACAGACACTGGATCCCCTTAGAGTGACACCTGAAACTAAGCCAATTATTGAAGTCTGTCATTTTCTGTTTGTATTGGGGCATCATCCTAGGTGAAAGTAAAATGCTGCTTAAGGCTAGGGACACACAATCGTAGAGCTCAGTCATGTATGTCTTCATATAGTCCAGAGAGGTACGTCTCAAGTCATTCAAACCAACATGGCCTATGATGGAGTCCTAATAGTACCTGTTGTTGAGAGACTTAAGTGCATGTGTGATATGGCAGATCCTGGCACCTGATAGACAGCTGACTGTGACCTTTTCCTTATCCACCCTGGTGAGAGGGACATGTGTCTCGAGATGGAATCACCTATGACTAATATGTTTGGTTTTGCGTTTTGCCTTAAGGGCTTGACAGGTGAGACACTGGTCCATGAGCTATTATGTGCATTGTATTCTGCAGAGGAAGTATTGTGTAGTGTGCTTCTGTTTGGAAGTTCTCTGGTGTTAGGTATGTTTCTGGTGAGGACTTCCCCATATCTAGGCACATGTGATGTCGGTTTGGGTGGAGTAGGATGTGAGGTGTTCATGGCGACAGCCCTCTCATTGTCATGTGTACTGATTGGTGTGTGCGACAGCATGGATTCAAGGTTCTTAATATTATTGCCTCTCTCACATGTTGAGTTGTGTGGACTAGGAGTAGAGGGTTGTCAGTGAACTTGAGGCAGTTGCTACACTGTCTCAGGATGCCCATGTCGATTAAGCTGGCTGGAGAAACTGTGGGAAATTATCCGTCCATAGTGTTGGGTGATGTGGAAATTTACCTGTCTCTTATTCAATTATCCACTGCACACAAATTTATCTGTAAATCATCTAGCTGCACTTCCTTGGCTTCTGTACTCCTTCAATATCAACCAAGCAGACCTCTCAAGTCCAATAATCAACTACTCCTAAATGTAATAAAACCAATCCACTCATCAGGACAAATGTGTGCTACTCCTTTACTGTAGCTAAACCATGGAATAATCTACCTCAGTCTATAAGATCTGTCAACAATTTCCCTCTCTTTAAAAGAGCTCTGAAACTACACCTCACTTCTATGGCAATGCATCCATTCTAAGGATGCAATTCCGATAACTTGAGCCCCTCTCTTTCTTTTTCTTCCCTCTTTCCTATCCCTGTCTCTTCTGTTGCACTGTATATCCCTATCCATGTACTCTCCCTCCCTGACACTGCCCTCCTGCATTTACTAGCAAAGAAATGCTATACCTTTAGCTGCTCTTATTTCAAGACTGTATTTTTCTATTCCTAATCTTTTAAGGTTTAGCCTCCTGGCATCTGGCCTAAACAAACTTCCTAGAAATTACTATCTTATACCTATCCCTTCCTATCTACATCTGGACGTACTGTTCAGGCATACATTGTTAGAAACTCCTTGTGTTCCGACTGAAGAGTGCTCTCAAACAATCTGGAAATATAATCGCTGATGAGTATAATTCTTGGCACTTTAAATTTTCAGAGTTCTGCATTCTTAATTTTTGCCCGATTTGAATTATTTTATATATTTGCTAGCATTTTTTTTTGTTTGTTTCTGATCTCTTCTGAATAGTTGGTGGCTTTGTAGTTGCTTGCCCCTACTGTAAACTTGATCTGGGACACTCCTCCCAGTCTAGTGTTCAGTCTGCCTAATACAGAGAGAGCATTTGAGAAGGCCAACCCACTTAGGTTCTTAACTTTGAATTAGTTTCTGCTCCTCCTTCCTCCCCTTGCACTTTACTAACAACAAAAAAAAATCTGCTTGTGTTCTGACTGAGTGCTGAGTGTGCTTCTCAGCTGATAAGTATATTTTTTGGCACTTCTTAATTGTTCAGAGTTGAATAAAACAACAATTGAATTTAGTTCAGAATACATTTCGCAACAATTGAATTTAGTTCAGAATACATTTTGAATAAATTGCATTTATTTAAACTGTATTTGCTTTAATACTGCTACACACTTGTGTGCTAGCTTGCACTGCACTTGAATTGTTTTTAGTGCTGTTTTAGCTGCTTTCTTAAAAAAATAAAAAAATCTAAGCTTGTTTCCTGCCTTTCCTGTAACTAGTCTATTCCAGATACTGATTTGCTGTACCCAGGACTGTTGGTAAGGTTCTGAGCCCCCCAAGCCTTTCTGTGTTGGAGGAAAGCCTTTTAGCTTATCAGTCAGAGTGGTAAGCACCAGGTAACCTATCTACCACACGATTTGTTGTTTCTGGCCCAGAAATTGTAGTTTATTGGCCGTTTGAGCAGTTTTTCCATCTCTTTCAACCTTATGGTCTAAAAGTCAACATCTGCGCTTGTTTCCCACCTTTCCTGTAACTAATCTAATCCAGATACATATTTGCTGTATCCAGGACTGTTTGTAAGCTTTTGAGTGGTGCCCAAGTCTGCTCTTCAATTTTTCCCGTGGATCTGCTAGTTCTCTCCTCTCCTGCACTTTTACTAGCTTATTAGTTTAGCACTTTATCAGACTTGTTGTAGCAATTATTGTAGCACACAAAAGTGCTACCAGCACTAAACATTCTACAAGGAAACTGCTCCAGTATTTATTAATGCCCACCCCTCCAGACATGTCTAAAGGTCAGTTCCCTGTGCTTTCTCCTCCTATTAACCTGGTGAACTTGGGCATCCTGAGGCATTGTAGCAACTGCCTCATGTACACTGGCAACCCTCTCCTCTTACTTCCCAACACTCAGACTTGTAAGAGATGCACTTATGTGTCCAAACTGGAAGCCACAAACTCTCTAGCCAAGACCAGAATAGCTGGTCAATAGGAAAAGGTCAACACTTGTACCACACCGCATGGAACACATAGCTCTCCAGAACACACACCAGCACTGCCTTCACATGTAAACACAAACCAGACACCCACCTTCGGGGAGGCTTTCAATAAACATCTACGCAAACAGCAGAGATCTCAAAGGCAGAAACGCACCCAACCACCACAACACTAATCCTGAGACACAACTCTCCTGAACAGTGTGCCACTCAGCCAAAGCCCTTAAGACAAAACACCATGCCCAACACACTAGTCATAGGTGACTCGATAGTGAGGCACATTGATGTCCCAGTCACTAGGTTGAATAAGGAGAAAGTAACAGTCAGCTGCCTTTCAGGCGCCAGGATTCGCCCCAAAACGCACGCACTCGTGTCCCTCAACAACAGGTACAAATGACTGTCATTGTACATATGGGTGTGAATGACCAGAGATGCATCTTCCTGGACTACATGAAAAGAGACATGGAGGAGCCCTTGGATTATGTAGCCCAGATGAGTATGACCCTAGCCCTGAGCAGCATCTTACTATCGCCCAGAATGATACCACAGTACAAGCATAAAATGATTGATTTCAACAATTGGCTAAGTTTCTGGTGTCATTCTAAGGGGAATGCAGTATCTGTCTGCCCGGGATGACATGACTGACAGGCCTCGATGCTTTGCCAGAGATGGCCTGCATTTGTCACCCCTGGGCTTCTGGATACTGGTCAAGACACTTGCCACCCCTAAATTGCCTTTTTTAGGCTGTGTTCCAAAGACCAAATTACCACAGTAACAGCTACAAACAAATGCAATCTGAGAGTCATGCTGCTCAACGCTAGAAGTCGAAATCTCAAAATGCACTCAATCGAAGCACTCTTTAAAATGGAAAACATCAACATTTGTGCTGTAACAGAGACCTGATTTAAGGCAACAGAAAGCACCCCTGCACTACCAGGCTATAACTCATTCCACACCTTTCGGCCCCAGAACTTGGACCGAAGCTCCAAAGACGGTGGTGTTTCCATATTCATAAAAGATGTGCATCCAGAATGGTAGCCCAACATAATGCATCTGAGATACTTCAGGTGCAGCTAACATTGGGTAAGACAGCGATTTCAGGTCGTAGCCTGCTATAGGTCCCCAACCATGTCTCAAGACTCACACTCCACAATGTTCTTCATGTTTCACTGTTGCAGTCATCACGTTTGGGTTGTCTGCCTGCAGATATAACCCTCAGTTAACCTGATTACCAGAGTCTTGGGATTTCTGCGTCGGATGCTGTCGCTTCTTCCATGACTTCAGGTTGTCAGGGGTATAAAACATGCAGCCGACGCCATTACATCAGTCTTTCTTGCCGTGCCCGAAGCAGAAGCAGTTCGCAATTGCCAGTTGGCCGACTCCTGAAATTTTCATTTTGAGTTTCAGACCTGAAGTCTTCTAGAAGATAAGTACCCTGCTGGGGATCCTCTTTTTTTTTTTTTTTTTTTTTTTTTCTTCTTCTTGCTCTAACCGATGTCAGATAAAATTAATAATAGTCTTGCCTGTGGAAAGCAAATACCTTATAGAGATTTTCATTCTTTGTGTCACCTGTTTAGGCCCAGACTACAACGTCCCTCGCTGTCGGATTTGTGTCTTGCTCAATGCCCAAACTATCTGTCGGGCAATTTTTGTAGCTAAATACTTTCGCTCTCAATCTCCATACTCCAAAATGGCATTGGTAAGCCATCCAATCAACCGAAAAACGTAAGGATAAAGACAGAGACAGACCATGTAGGTCCAAAACTGCTGACAACGCTACCATTAAGCTAGTTGCCAGTCCGCTGGTACTCAGTGAGGTGCTTTCTTGAGCCCCTGATACCCGCTTCTACAGATTTGCAGGCCTCTGCAGAGACCCATTCGGAGTCTGGTATGGTGCAAGATGCTTCTTTGACTATGGAACTTGCGGGTGTCTCTACCTTGGATGGGTCCGAAGCGGCTGTGCAGGCACCGGCTTCTGAGGGTATATTCAGACCTACTGATTTTCATATTAAACCGATGACTTCGTTTCAAGCCAACAGTACTGAATTTCTCAGGCCTAACGTTCGCACTATGCTTAGGAAACAGACGACCAAAGCGCATTCTCAGGCCCACAGGCCTCAAAAACAAATGATTAGAATGGCTGAAGACCTTATTACCTTAATTAGGGGAAGCCAGCCTTCCCCCTCAGAGACCTAGAACTGATTTTCCTTCAGATTCTTCTGATCAGGAATCTGATATCTCTGTTCCTTCTGACTACCAGGACATACCCTTATCTACCTATGAGGATTCTGATGCAGAGGATTCCATTCCCTCTGCTTTCCCCTCCAGAAGATTTTTCTTGTGGTGAAACCCTGCTTACCCTTGGGGAGCATTTCCACTGGGAAACCAGGACTACTGTCAGTCCAAAAAGACTCTGGGGAATTTTTAAACCTGCCTCAGCACAGGCCTCTAGCTATCCCTCCTGTTCTGGAGATTGTAGATGAGGTTTTCTTTGAATCCAGCCTTACCCCGGATACTTTGCCTCCAGCTCCCAGGAAACCTGACAGGTACTATAGAGTATCTGACTCTCTCAAATTCCTTTTCAAGAATCTTACTGCGGATCCAGAGACCATTTCCCAAGGACCAAAAGGCATTAAGACTGCTACTGAGAAGAATCCTACCCCTTCTAACAGGGATTCTAGGGCTTTAGACAGATAGGGTAAGAAGATATACACCTCTGCTATTACTGGGCATTAGGGCTTTAAATTGCCAGTTTCATATGTTAAAGTATCAGCAGCATATTATGGGGCTAATTAAACAGAAAATTATGTTGATTCCTGACTGTGCAGAACACAAAGATTTAAGAGTTGATGCATTCTGCTGACCAAGTTGGTAAACATACTTTGCAATGTGGTTTTGGTGCTTTAGAAGCATCTTGTAGGGCTGCTGTCACTGAGTCTATTCTTAGAAGGTGTACTTGGCTTAAGGAACAAAACTTGCCAGATCCAGTCAAAGCAAAATTACTGGATGCACCCTTAAACCAAGAGCACCTATTTGACAATAAAGCAGAAGAAGTTCTCAAAAGGCTGGAGGAGAAAGCTATATTTATGCAAACTGTTAAAGATTTCTTACAAGTACAGCCACCTAGATTCAGTAGGCATTGGCCTTCAAAGAACTGGTCCTTTCCAGTCCTTATCAGTCCAAACCCAGGGGAAGCAGACCCCAAAGACTTCAGTCTCGGGTTATGCACAGATCTAAGCAGTGGGGTGCTCCCACATCCAAAACAGGGAGTAGTAAGCCACCCCCTATGGTAAACTTGCACAATGACTTCTCCTCAACTCCCCCAAGCCTTGCTCAAGTACTTGCACCTTTGTGAAGAAAACTCGCCCTGCATGCAAAAAACTGGGAATACAGTACCCAATACAAATGGGTTTTAAATATTGTTTCCCTAGGATACAGATTCCACTTCCACTCACTCCCAACCCTAAGTGGATGGCCAGACCTCCCCCCAAACCAGTGGGTGGAGGCCCAAAAGCAAGTACTTTCTCTCCTCAGCATCGAGGCTATTCAACCTGTTCCAGCAGAACAAAGGGGACAAGGCTTTTATTCAAGACTGTTCCTGGTTCCCAGAAAAGAAAACTCCTGGCGTCCTATCCTGGATTTATCTATTCTCAACACCTTTCCGGTGGTTCCAAAATTCAAAATGCTAACTCTAACAGCTGGTTCCTATGCTAGCCAAAGATGCCTGGCTGGCAACCCTAGACTTGAAAGAAGCTTACCTGCACATCCCCATAAGGGAATCTTGCAGGAAATACATTTGCTTCAGGGCAAGCTCTATGCACTGTCAGTTCTCTGCACTTCCCTTTGGCTTAACTGCTGTGCCCTGGGTATTCAAAGTGCCTAGCTTCAGCCATTGCTTTTTGCAGGCAGAGAAGTATTCAGATTTACCCATACTTGGACGATTGCCTGATTCAGGCGGAAAGCCAGGACTTGCTACTAAAGCACCTGGCATTTGTAAAGAGACTTCTAACTTCACTGGGGTACACCATCAACGAAAAAAAATCACATCTAGTACCCTGCCAACACATTGTATTCCTGGGAGCAAGCTTGAACACAACTTCCCAGATGGCATTCCTTACTCCAGAGAAACAAATTTATTTGACAACTTACTTCAATCTACCGGCCACCAAAACCCAGCTATCTGCAAGGAAAATACTGCAAGCTCTGGGGTTCATGGCCTCTTGCATTCTGTTAATTCCATATTCAAGACTGCATATGAGGGCATTTCAGTGGTATCTAAAAAGTCTACGGTGTCAACATTCTCAGGACCTGGAAACAATAATTCCTATCATTCCGTGTCTAAGGGCAGAGTTCCTTTGGTGGGCAGAGGCCTGCAACCACAACAAGGGACTTTTTCAATCTACCCCCTGCACCCAAACCCTAACAGACTCATCAGACTATGCATGGGGGGCTCACATGGCAGGGCAGTGCATTCAGGGTGAATGGAAACCAAAGCAGATGCATATGCATATCAATCAAAAAAAAATGTTACCTGTGCAGAATGCTCTGACCACCTTCAAAGGCGTTATTCTTCCAGGACAACTATTGGTAAAGGCAGACAACACCACAGTTATGTGGTACATAAACAAGCAGGGGGGAACACATTCCTACCCACTCTGCAGACTAGCCATGGCTCTGTGGAACACAGCCTTGAGCAACCAAGTGCACCTACAAGCTCAATTCCTGCCAGGCAAACAAAATTCACTGGCAGACGACTTAAGCAGAAATCTCATGGACCCACACGAATGGAAACTGGAACCCAAAATATTCAAACTTTTGGGAAACAGATGGGGGACACCAGAGGTGGTGGACCTGTTTGCTTCCCCTCAGAACTATCAGTTGAATAAATACTGCACCAGAACTCCCCACAGACAAGCTTGGAAGGTGGATGCCCTGTCCTTTTTTTGGGAAAGCCTCTCATTCTATGCCTTTCCCCCTCTGCCTCTCCTGTCAAAGGTTCTACTAAACAGCAAACAGGACAAGCCAAGGACAATCCTGATTACACCAGACTGGCCACACCAGCACTTGTATCCTCTCTTGCTCAGTCTGACAGTGCTACAACCATGGCACCTGCCTCAGACCCCTTCCCTGCTGTCCCAGCAGGGGGGCCACATTCTGCACCCTCAGCTTCAGACCCTAAACCTTGCAGCCTGGCTAATCCCATGAACTCCCCTCTAGCAACCCTCAGTAAGCAGGTGCTGGATGTCATTCTTGAGGCAAGAAGGCCTAGTACTAGAAAATCCTATTCAGAAAAGTGGAAAAGATACTGTTCCTGGAGCCAGTCTCAAGGGATGGCCACAACTGTGCCCAGCTTACCTCGTATACTAGATTACTTAACAGAAATGCTCCACAAGGGCCTATCCTTCTCTTAAATTAAGATTCATACCTCTGCCATCTCAGCTCATTATAATACTGAGCCACCCCTCTTCTCTCATCCTCTGGTAAAACAGTTCCTTAGAGGGGCCAAAAATTTAAGACCCACCAGGAGAGCTCCCACTCCAGCCTGAGACCTTAACTTTGTATTGGAAAAACCTACCCCCCCCCCCCCCCCTTTGAACTGGCTGCTACAGCAGAGTTGACATTCCTCTCATGGAAAACAGCTTTACTTCTAGCCATCACTTCAACAAGAAGAGTGTCTGAACTGCAGGCCCTTATGGCAGTGGAACTCTTCATTATCTTCCATATGGACAGGGTTTCCCCTCAGGACTAACCCATCTTTTATGCCCAAGGTGGTGTCTAGTGTGGTTTTAAACCAGTCCATTCATTTGCCTACTTTTTTCCCTAATCCTTGAAGTAAAGGGGAAAGGATACTACATTCTCTAGATGTGAACAGGCAGCTTAGATTCTATTTGGACAGGACTAAGCCTCTCAGAAAATCTGACCAGCTGCTAGTCAGCTTTGCTGCAGGGGCAGAGGGGGAAGGCCATTTCAAGGCAAACCATATCTCAATGGATAGCACACTGCATCCATTTCTGCTACAAGCACCATGGAAAACCTACCCCACAGGGGATAAGAAGACATTCCACTAGGGCTACATCTACCTCTACTGCATTTCTCAGAGGAGTCCCTACCAGGGACATCCTGGAAGCTGCAACCTGGAGCTTGGTACACACTTTCACCAAGCATTACCACTTGCCTATCTTTTCTAAATCCAGAGCTGGATTTGCTACAGCAGTCTTACAGGGCCTGATTGCCAGGCCTAATGCTTCTTAATCTACCTCTACCCTTCCTTAGCTTTGGGAATCAACCCAAATGTGATGACTGTAACAGTGAAACACGAAGAACATAGTACAGCTGTGTACACTTATCATAAATGTAGATGTTTGTGTATTCACTGTTGCAGTCCTGGTTACTCTCCCTCCAGCCCCCTGATTGTCTTTGATTGCAACTATCCTTTTTGGTTTGGCATATCTTATACTATGTGTATTTGCTTTTTGCTGGGGGTGTTCCACACCATGTAATTGCTTCATATTTTGGGGGCACCCGACATCTAGGGCAAGAAAAAACTGATGTAATGGCATAGGCTGCATGTTTTATACCCATGACGACCTTGCGTCATGGAAGAAGGGACAGCATCCAATGCAGAAATCACAAGACTCTGGTATTCAGGCCGGCTGAGGGCTACCTGCAGGCAGATAACCCAAATGTGATGACTGCAACAGTGAATACACTCTAACATCTACATTTATGGTAAGTGTACACAACTGTACTTAAGCACCCTGCAGAATATTAGGGTCCATCCTAACACTGTCATACTAGGTGACTTCAACTACACCTCCATTAACTGGAAAAACTACTTGTGTACCAATACACTTGCCCGATGCTTTCTGGAATTCATCAGTTCCAATGCTCTGGACCAGCTCGTTCCTACCCCCACTAGAGGTAGCAACATCCTTGACCTGGTCATTACTAACATGGGCGACCATTGCTCTACACCAATAGTCGACTCTTCCCTGGTAAGATCCAACCACAAACTAATCACCTTGGAAATCCACAGCCCCCCCCCCCCCCAAAGGTAACCACCATGAAAAACTTCTCCAAAGTTAACTTTGGGCTCCTAAAAACCGAGGTGGCTAACTTCACGGCACCCATGCAGATGGAAAATAGTTGCATGACTGCCAAGTCATACACCAGTGCACTGTACAAACACGTACACAAATGCATGGATCTCACCATACCCAATAGAAACAAGACGCTCTCCTCAAAAAAAAAAAAAAGAAGCCAATCTGGTGGTCCCCTGCCATAAACAAACTCTACAACAGAAGGAGGAAACTGATGCAGAATATGCACAATAAGGCTAAGTCCCAAGACTGGAAAAACGCCCTCATCAGCCTCAACAAAAGGTTGCGATCCCTCATCAAATCCTCTAAAGCAGCTATGAAAACAGAATTGCAGCAGATAGTAAAGACAACCACTAGGCCTTCTATAGTTATGTAAAGAATCTCCAACAATACCCAAATTTGCTTTGAACTACTGCGCAATAGTACCTCCTATACCGAGCCAGCAAATATTGCCAATATACTGGCCGACAGATTCAGTACTAACTTTACCCCCCCCCCCCCCAAAGGACCAATCACAATGCCAGTAGATTGCCAGGCACCCAATATTACTGCTGCACAGGTTAAAACAGTACTGTCCAAGGCCAAGAATACAGCTTCTATGGGACCTGACAATATCCCTGGCTGTGTTCTACATGAACTACAGAGTGAACTGGCACCTCACCTGTGTGCTCTGTTCAGTCACAGCCTCACCTCAGCCTTTGTCCCTACCGAATGGCGCACTGCTACAGTCATCCCTCTCCACAAAGGAGGAGCGACTACAGACCCCGGCAATTACAAACCAGTTAGCTTGACAAGTCTGATATGCAAAGGTATGGAACGCATCATCATGATCCTAATAAACAAGGATATAGGGAATCTCCAAACTCTGGATTCTACACAGTTTGGTTTTGTGAAGGGTAGATCATGCCTGCTCAACTTAGTTGACTTCTTTGGTCACCAGAGCTGTGGATGAAGGCAAGATGGTTCATACAGCTTACCTTGATCTGGCCAAGGCCTTTGATACCACTCCCCCCTCAGGAATCATAGAAAAACTCACTAAGCTAAGCATCAACCCCTATATCACTAGGTGGGTTGCACAGATGGAACCCACAGTGTGAAGGTAGATGACTCCACTTGTGACTGGGTCGGCAGTCTGATTCTGAGTCCCACAGGATTTGGTCCTGGATCCTCTCCTGTTTGGTATCTACTTCACGAATGAACTCTGGCTGACAAAGTTCGCAGACAATTGCAAGTTGGGAGCTATTATTAACTCCCCAAGTGATGTTGACATCCTGCAAAAAGGCCTCAGTGACACCGACTGGGTTATAACCATGGCCTTAAGCACAATGCCAAAAAATGTCGTCATCCCCCTTGGGAAAAACCCGGTTCCCTTGAATCACCACATTGATGTAGTCCACTGAACACAGAAGGCATTATAAGAGATCTGGGAAGACAGGTTGACAGCAGCCTCTCTCTTGACCACCACGTTGCCACTGTGGTCAGAAAGTCATCCTATGTGACGGAGCTTCTTACTAATGGTCTTGCATCCAGGAAGAAAGAGGTCATTGTCTCCCTCTACTCTTCCCTCATTAGGCCAATCATTGAGTACAATGCTTCATTTGGCATGTACCTCACTAGACACCTACAACAACTGGAGAGGCCACAAAAGTACCTCACAAAGAGGATCCTAGGTCTTAAACACTTGTCCTATATGTACAGACTCAAAAAAATCCAACTATGCTCTCTCTCATATTGCCTACTTAGAAGCGATCTCTGCTTGACTTACAAAGCCATGTCTGACCCAGCTGTTAGAAATGCTACGTCTAAAGAAATCCCAGTCCCTCCACACTACACGCTCCAGAGTTCTCAACCTCATTACCACAATTAACAGAACACGCTGGAGGGACAGGTTCATAACCCAGAGACTGCCCATACTATGGAATAGACTTCCAATACATGTTAAGCAGAGTACCTCACTGGCCCTCTTCAAGAGAAATCTTGATGAATGGATGGGAAATGGAAAATTCACCCCGGGGATCACTCCAGTGGCTCTAATCGACAGAGGCACTAGGAACTAAGGTCAGGTGGCATGATGCCAGGGTAATCCTGTGGGCTAGGCTTGTAAAGGCTCCAAGGCCATTAGCCTAGTACACACCTATGAACCTGTTGGTATTGTTACTAGCTATGGTTTACCTCTCTAAGGACTGTTGTTGCATGTTCTCTGATATTACTATCTCTTTATCTTACAATGTATTTTGCTTTATTGAATTTGTACTTCACTGCCTAAATGTTATGTAATGCTTTGTAGTATATGTATAATGTTTATCCTATATGATTCCATATTTATGTATGTTTGTCCGATATGATTCTGTATTCTTTATTTGTACTATGTCAGGAGCTTTTTTCTCTGGGTCTCCACTGAAAATGGACTCGCATTGGCCCAGTTGACTATCCCAGTAAACAAATGCAAATAAATAAATATGCTCAGGAAAAGAGGTCACACTTGGGAGTGGCTAGTAGGTAAGAGGTGTGTACCTCTGAGGCTAAGCTTATTTTTCCACCTGACGGTAGAGCAGGGCCACAAAAAACCTATGGAGGACCACAAGCAACATATTTGCATCTAGTCACCAATGGTAAACTACTACTACACAACTGTGCACGATGGTGTTACAATCACTGGGCTTAAATAAAACAAGAAATAACCCTTTTGACTCAAGGTGGCCACTAAAGACATGCTCTGTGAGCTCTAGTCCATTTCTCCTCGACTTTAGTTGGTACTCTGACAGCACTCTCCTCCCACAAGAATGCAGAAGGACCTTCACCAACAAAGATGGCTTGAATTTGATGCTCAGAAGTTACTAAACAGATCCAGAAATAGCAAACCTGGAACTAGGCAATGCTACAGTGGAAATAGTACAGTATACAGTAAAATATGGCAAAAAAACAGTTCAGACAATTCAAAACAGAATGCATATACAAATTAAAAGTGCAGTATAAGAGCAAAAACCAGCACTTGTAGTTAGCTGGAAGCAACGGATGCCTCATATCTTTCAGTATCTCAGTGAAGAACTGATTTTAGTATTCAGGTGATACCAAACAGTCCAGATTCAGCAAGTCTGAATCTGGCCTATGCTATAAAATGCAGAAGTAGTAGAAATTCAGAGTGGATAAAATCACTGTCACAACAGCAAAATACAGTTTAAAGTAGCAATTTACCAGCAATTCCCAGCTTAGAAGGATGTTGACCACACTCACCTGCCCCAAGAGTCTAGACCACAAACCTCCCTAATGGAAAACTGGTTTTGGAGCCCAAGTGCTTAATTCAGAACTGAGACAGTTCAGAATAACAGACACAATAGGCCTTTAACCAGCAATTTCCAGCTTAGAAGGGAGTAGGCTATCCTGTCCTGCCATAAAAGTTTCGACAACAAATATTTCCTAATGTAAAGTAACTGGTTTGGGACCCAAGTGCTTAAACCAGCATAAAGACAGTTGGAGTAACAGGCAAAATAAGCTTTCAACAGCAATTCCCAGCATAGAAGGGTGTAGTCCACACTCCCCTGCCACAAGAGTCCTAGACCACAAATCTTCCTAATGTAAAAAACTGACTTGGAGCCCAAGTGCTTAAACCATAAGTAAGACACTTTCAGAATAACAGACACTGTATGCTTTCAGCCAGCAGTTCCAGCTCAGAAGGGTGTAGGCTATCCTCTCCTGCCACAAGAGTTTAGACCAGGAAAGGTAGCCTGTTACAGGATATAAGATTCCTGACAAGTGAAGAAACACTGCAACAAAGAAATTGTGGAATGGAAATATAATGGAACTTTGAAAGTGAAAGTTGTTCTAGAGTAGCTGTACTGTGTAAAAGACATTGATAATATTAGATGTAACATTGGTATGGATGAGAAGGTTAATTGAGGATGTGAGGTGGAGATAACATGTTTATAGAATTATAGCATTGTATGCATGTTTAACTAGTGAGGAAAGAGCAGCTGTTTCATCAAATAGACTGTGGTCGTTAACATGAAAATTATAATGGCAGGTGAGTTTAATTGTGATTTAAGGAGAAAATGTAAAAACAAATACAGGAAGTTATGAAATGTGGTAAATTAGCTGTGTGGAACAAAAGTCAGTGGCCTTATTGAAGGGGGCACTTGGCTATGAAATTATTTTGTATTATTGGAAGGTTTGAGGGCAGCAGCAGACGGTGATGCAGTTAGACAGTTCAGACCTTTTAGCGATGTGGATGGAGGTGATTGGAAGATAATATGTTAAAATAAGAAAGGGAATTAAAAGAATAAATAAGAAGCTATAGGTTGAAATTGGAGAGTGGGAAGTATTGCAGTTATGGAAAGAATTGCCATGAAGGAGCTCTTTAAAAACTGGTCTGAATGGTGGACTGGATTTAAAAAATATAAAGCAGTGTTTTTTTTTTTTTTTCCAATGGCAGGCTGATGCAAGAAAGGAAGATAAAGTGAAGTATGGGAAAATGTAATGAAATGTTTTGGAGAATAATACAAGACAGTATTATGATAGCGAAAAATAAATTTATAAAAGAAATTGAGAAAAAATTAAGACATTACTGTTCAGGCCGAGAGATTTACAAGGTAGAAGGGAGGGGGTATTTGCATATTTTGATAACATTAGTAAAAGAAAATATTACTATAATGAGGGGAATTAAAAAAAAATGTAAAAAGAGAGGCAAAAAACCCCCCACACAAGAACAAATTAAGTATTGTATTATATCGTGGAGAATATGCGAGTATAAAAAGAAGAAAAAATAAGAGACAATGAAAAATAAAAGGGAAAAAAAAACAGAACAAGTTAAGGAATTAAGGAAGGATATGAAAAAAGAAATTACTGCTATTGAATTGGATGAAGTTTTTGGGAAATCAGACCCAGATGGTTTAGGGTATTGACTGTACAAGAAGTACATGGATTGGCAAAGAGTATTTTGTAAACGTACTGAATGAAGAGTTGAAAGAAGGGTTTGTTTATAAAGAGTTATGTAGTGGGGCATTTAAAATTTATATGGAAGAAAGATGAATGAAATTAAAGAAAATGGCGACTCCTCAGACAATAATAGTGTAGCATATTTTTATGACAATAATACAGAGGAGAATGGAAGGAAGGGTGGATATTATGGAAGAGAGTACAAATGGTATAAAAGGGAAAGTTTGCCAAGAATTGTCATTGGTTACCACAATACAGAAAATAAAAGCAGGCTTTGAAGTAGTACAAAATACAAGAAGGCAAAAACAAACTAACCTTTCCCTCACAGTGATCTATGGCAAAGTCCGAGTGAGCTCTGGCTGACTAAATTTGTAGATTGCAAATTACAAGCAATCAGAATCCTGAACAGTTTTTCTCTGAGCAGGGCTGACACAGACCATTAACTGTTGTCAGAGCCATGGAGTAAAACTAAATGCCAAGAAATGTATAATAGTACCTTTCTGGAAGTCCTCCACTCCTGGTAACTATCATTGGCAACGCACCCAAGAGTTAACTCAGTAGTCACGGACTTGGTGATGCACATACACCGTAATCCTAGCCTTTCGTCATCGCATCTCTGCAATAATAAGGAAATCATTGTGTTGTGCAACTTTTTATAAACAAAGGTATGGCATCTAGATCATAGGTCTGATGAATTCCAAATACAGTGGAACAATCATTGAGTGCAATGCCTCCTTTGGTATGCACCTAACCAGGCACATCCAATAATTGGAACATCCACAGAGGTTCCTCACTACAAGAACACAGGGTATAAGTAACTTGTCCTATGCAGACCATCTCAAGGCCTTATCGTTGTATCCGGTCTCCTGCATGATGTTGAAGGGAGATTCCTGCCTGACATGCAAGGCATTGTCAGACCCCACCCTGATGGACCTCCTGCACATCTGCAAAACAAACGGCACCCAAATTACCCTGACTGACTTAAACCTTGCCTGTGATAAAAACAGAACCTGCTGGAGAGACAGATACGTATACCAGAGACGACTACTCTAGGACAGGATCCCCAGACATGTGAGGTAGAGTTCCTCCCTAAAACCATTCAAGTGTAACTTGGACAATTGGATGGGGAACAAGAAATGTATCCTTTATTTTGTTACCTATGCCTTTAATGGACACAGCAGCCTGTAAATAGTTAATCTCCCAGGCCCCTGCTTGTAAATGTTTCATTTCCCAAGCCCTTTCTTACTCTTATCAAGGGTACCAGAGCATGTCAGAGATTTGGGATGCAGGGATAGGCTTAAAAAGGCTCTTGTGGTCATTAGCCTAGTAGACACCTGTGAACCTCTGAGAAATTGTCAATGATACAAGTAAAAGCGAGGATGTGAAACTTGTGGTAATGGAGAACTGGATGGCTAACCATGTCAACGACATTGGTTAAGGCAATGAACAGAGATCCAGTAAAGTTTCCCTTTGTCTGTATTAGTTAAAATGTCAGGGTCCATAGAGCAGTCATTGTGCTCCTAGCAGCCCAGAATCCATGCAGTTTGATGGACAGCAGGCAGTAGATTTCATAAGCACATTTTAAACAGTGTGCAGGGACTTGAGACACAGAAACAATAAGATTACACAAATAGGATTTTTTCCTGAGATGAGAGAAAAATACCATAATATTCTTCATATTTCCAAAAGAGGCAAGCATAAACTTTAACGTGAGCTTGAAATTTGAGAATTCTAAAAATAAGTATTGCAGAAGAATGAACTTGTTCCCCAAATCATTCAAAGGCTACCCTACCATACCATTGTCAGAAGGTGAGGTATTGACATTAACTAGATGTCTAGCAGCAGCTAGATTTACAAAAAAAAGTCACCTCCAGGTCTGATCTGCAGATAGAAAATGCTTTTATTTTTATTTCTATCCTATAGATAGAGAAAGTTTATACAATCTGTCTGCTTTCTTACAGCCACCCTGATAGCTGTAATAAATGCATCCTCCAGTGATGGAAGAACAGGAGGACTGCAGTAAGTTCAGGAATTTCTAGTTGCAATATATCGTAATGTTTCTTTAGATACAGTGGAATGTCCTAATGTTCTCACTGAATCAGCGTATTCACAGAAAATCCTTTCAAGGAATTGTCAGAAATGACAATGAATCCAAATTGGAAACCTGTGGAGAGAAAACTAAAGTAATCCCTTCATAATCATTTTATTCAAATTCTTGAGCATCCTCAGACAGTGAGGAATCCCTTTTTATTTTACCAAAAGTACCAAAATTATAAAGTTCATGAGCCTAAACTAAATGCTATGCTAAGCCCAATAAATCACTCCTTCCCAAAATGAGACAATTGAACAATTGAAGACAATGTTACTTTTTTAACAGGAATTTCTGAAGAAAACCTACATTTGATAGGCAGTGCTTCCTTCAGGATGGCCAATCCAGTCTGGCAAGACAGAGCGGTATTCCCTGGGCCTTTTTCCAAGACCAATGAATGGTTCTCCCTTGCCCACCAAGGGCAATCTAACAGCTGCAGAGGGTATTTGTAACCCCCTTTCATGGTGGTTGTAGGGACTACACCAGAGGGAGCCATGCAAAAAGATGAATGGTCTGAGGAACCAGACATGGCCACAGGAGAACTGCCCATCTGCAGCCAAAAAGCCTGCTGAAGTGGCAAAGGCTGCCTGGACATTTTTTTTATTTCTTTTTGCTGCTGTAAGAAGGAAGAGCTGAGTAACTGGTAAGATGTTCAATGGTGAAGCAGAAAAAGATGCATGCATTCTGGGGAAGTCTGGCAGGACTAGTCAATGACATAGTTAAATATTAAAAAAGTTAATTTCTCCCACTAAAAGCACATTGAAAAGTACTTCAAACACTTGTGCAACCTCCCAAAAGTTGTAAAACATTACTTTTACTAAGGGAAAATGGTTTCATGTTGGTTTTAACAACCCCCCCCCCCAAGTAAACAGTAACTCTTTTGTTAAAAGGCTACTAAATCTCACATGGCTGTCTATAAAAGCACTTTTTTGTAGCTTAAACATAGTAATGTCACAGAAAAAGATCATTTGTCATAAAAATAAAACATGCAATTTTTTCCATAAAGGGAGCTCATCTGACCAGCAGAGCAAAAGTGTTGGCCGACTGTCTTAAAGTCCTTAAGAGGTATGCTCTTGTGTGGCAAGAAAGCTCTTAGGGCCTTGGTGCCTAAACCATTCCATTTTCTTTAGCAGTGCTTTAGCTGCCTAATAATTTGGGGGTGTGTAAGATGCCCTTAATCTTTGTAAGCTGTTCTGTTATCTTTGGCAGATGTAACCCATATAACTAAGGCTCTTCAGCAGTGATTAAATGGTGAATATATTACAGTCTGCATTTCACTGAAGTCTTGCAGTATGCGCCGTCTCGCATGAAATTTTAACTTACAAACGTAAGGCTGCAACAGTAAATCTAAAACAAGTGCCCACACTCTGTAAATTACCCCCCCCCCCCAACTTTGGAGTCAGCAGGTCTCCATGGAGGTCAAGTTTTTATGAATTTTAAGAAAGGCCCAGAACAATAACTGAGGATTACAGTGAGCTTTTCTCAGACTTTTTAATAAAGAAATAAAAAAACCTTCCTTGCATCATCTCATCTACTACAGTTGCTAGCATAGCTTACATTTCAAATAATGGGTTAAAATTCAGTTCCTGATATTCATTTCTGTCATTTAGCAAAGCCAAGCACATATTTCTATAAAATTGCTTAGACATCACCATTATATTTGTTTAGTCAAATTATACTTAATACATTTGAGAAAACATTAACATACACAATTTCCTCCTTCAAAAGACAGATGCAGAGTATTACTGAAAGTGAAATACATTTTCTCTGACTTTTAAAACGCACTTTATATACAGCAGTATTCAAAAATAAACTAGTAACTACAGTTGACTTTGTTTTTGTTAAAAAATGTTTCCACTGTCGCTTTCTTAAACAAAAAAAAAAAAAATACCCCATGTTGTGTCCTGTCTTTTAAGGTTAGACTACAAAGTAGTCTTCTTCAAAATAAGATTCAGTTTTGTAACCCCAGGAAACCCTGTAACAATCAGCAACTACTCCAAAGCAAACTAACTTCTGTTAAGTGATAACCTGTCAAAATTTCAAGCTCCTGCAAACTCGGATAACACAGCAACCTGTGAGGAATTAGTCACAGAAGCTCTATGCAACTGGTTCAGATCTGAGGAAGTTTAATTTATTAAAAACAAAAGCCCGTATCTTGCATTTTACTGTGTGCTATGTGTGCTTTTTTCCTTTTTTGAAGTTGTGGTTATGGTCAGAGCCTCTGCGACTCGGCGTTCACCCCTTTTTTCCAGGTTTGTCTTGCTTTATCAGTTGGATTTTTGTCTCTGAGGTAGTAAAAAAAAGTAAGGGCATTTCATCTAGGTCCTGAGAGGTCATTGTGCCACTGCACTTGGCCATCATAAGACCCATCATTGAATATAATGCCCATTCCATATGTACCTGACTAGGTATATGCAGTAAATCGAATGTTCATAGAAGTTCCTGACAAAAAGAATGCATGGAGTAAACACGATGTCTTACACAGATAGCCACAAAACCTTATCTCTACACTCTGTTTCCTAAAGACTGCTGAGATGCGATTTATGCCTGGCATGCAAGGTGTCCTTGGATCCCACTCTGATGGACTTTTTGCATATCCACAAAATGAACAGCTCCAAAACTAGTAGCTCTAGGGATTTGTCCTTTCCATGCATCTTAAATAGCAAATGTCAGAGAATCCCCATTCTCTGGAATAGGCTTTCCCTCCTTGTGAAGCTGAGCC
Organism: Protopterus annectens; assembly: GCF_019279795.1. Classification (NCBI taxonomy): domain Eukaryota; kingdom Metazoa; phylum Chordata; order Ceratodontiformes; family Protopteridae; genus Protopterus; species Protopterus annectens. The sequence continues at coordinate 850,973,153 of NC_056725.1, forward strand.
CTTTCCTAACCCTATTCAAGTGCAACAAGCACCAGTGGATGGAAAACTGTAAATTCATTGCTTCTCTGACACCTGTGTCTCTGATGGATGGTGGCAGCTAAGTCATGCCCTAACTAGCATACACTTGTTTAAATAACCTCTAAGGCACAATAAGTTGTTGCATGACTATTCTTATAAAGACCCCAGTGGTGGTTAGCCTGGTGTACTCCTATGAGTCTGTTAAGCAAAAGATTCCATTGTAAGTAGTATGTAAAAGAGTGAGCCTAGCAGCCGGTCACATCTCTGTTTAATAAGAAGCCGTTTGGCCTTTAATAGAACAGATATGATGAAAAGATGTTTATCAGCTGGGGATAGCAGTGGTTAGTACTGTGACTGGACTGTCTTAGTGTTTGTATAAGTAACATTGCAAACGATTTTGAAGACAAAAAAAAAGCATGTGTTTTTGTTGGTAACACAAGTACCCAACGTGGCTGGTGCACAAAAGGGTATATTAAATGTTGAAAAGAATACTGCAGGATTGGAGGAATGGTTTGAAATATGGCAACAGTTCAATACAGAAAATTTCATCCGAGAGGCAGTAACCTACTAAAAGTGTGCACAGTTGTAGGTTAAGGGCACGACGATATTTGTATCAGATAAGGTAATCAAAGAAGTACATAAAATAGAGACAGGTGGAGTACTGATATGCACACGGAGGAATCGCTGTCAGGAAGTAAGTTATTATCCCCCTTTATAAGCAGGTGGTAATATCAAGACTAGAGTATTTAGTTGTTGAGATCTTCTAGTTGTTGAGATCTCATTTTCACACTATCTTAGAGAGGATTGCATCAATTCAAGAATGACAAGAGAGTGCAATGTTTATCAAAAATGACTAACAAAAGCTGGATTGGAAAAAAATTGATGGAAGGAGTTAGATGGGAACATTAAAAGGTGGTAGGGGAATCCACAGACTCAAACTAGGTAAACACTTTCAAAAAAGAGGCATATGAGAAAAATAAGGCAATACAGGGCTGAGGATTTTAAGGGAGATAGAATGATTGGTGAATGGATTAAAACAGCCTCTATGAAGTGATATCAGAAATAATGATCAAATTCAAGAAACAGTGTTGGTGGTGTAGCCGACTGGGGGCAGGATAAAGCCCTGACAGCAACCCATGTGACCTGGGATTGAGTAGTAACCTGAGAGTTGGATAAGGCACTAAGGAATGAGGAAGCAGCCAGGACCAACTTACCATTCTGGGAGATGGAAATAGTTTAGCAGTGGCGGCGTGGCGGCTCGTGCTATAGGACTGCAGCCCCCTCACCTGTGAAAAGAAAAATAAATTGCCCCACACTGTAAAAAAGTTAATAGAGTAAAAAGAGTCTCAGAACTTCACGCATGCATGCTTAGTTCCTGACTGTTGCGTTAGGCAGTCCAGAACTCCACGCACACGTGTGCTTAGTTCCTGAACTCCAGACTGCTCTGTCAGGCAGTCTGGATAGGGAAGGAAGGGAACTTTGCCCTGCCAGCCCAGAAGTTTGTGCGGTGATGACCACATAGTCTGGAAGAACACCAGACTGCATCACCCGCAGGCTCCAGCCTATTCACGTCTCATGGGGAAAGCAGAACAGCCTGTGCGGGCTGCTATGGAGTACAGACTGGTATCGGGCTGCTGCAGAGGACAGATTCAGGCTGCACAGGTGATCGGGCTACTGCAGAGGACCGATTCAGGCCACACAGGTGATCAGGCTGCTACGGAGGACTTAGCTGCCATGGAGAATTGGATCTGCTTGGAGGTAGGGGGTGTGTGTGTGTGTGTGTGTGTGTGTGTGTGTGTGTGTGTGTGTGTGTGTGTGTGTGTGTGTGTGTGTGTGTGTGTGTGTGTGTGTGTGTAATGCCCCAGTTGCTATATGGGAAGCCTGAATTCCTTACCCACCACCGTTTGTAAAACATTTGCAGATTTTTGCCTCATATTTGTTCTGTTCCTCATAAAATCTGTGGTCTCTGTGTTTTTGTTTCTTAACACAGCCAGCAGTGCAGTGGTACAGTGGTAGCATTGTTGTCTGACAGCTACAGATTGTCTGGTTTGATTCTTGGCTGGGGTGCCTTCTGTGTGGAGTCTGCATGTCCTCCGTGTGTTTGTGTGGGTTTGCTCTAATGTCCTTAATTGATGTTTGTCCCTATTATTTGGACTGTATTCCCCCATTATTGGCTTTGTCCAGGTTTTTTGTGCCAAGGTTGAGAGCTATGGTGATAACTGAACTCACTGAATATGTTTGGAGGCTGTATTCCCCCATTATTGGCTTTGTTCAGGTGTTTTTTGCTAAGATGTTGACATCTATGGTGAGAACTGAATTCAATAAATGGTAGCCATTTAAGTTTCAGTCTTCCTTTCTTTCATAAAAAAGATGATTTGGCATAGTGGTATGTTGCTCTGACTTTTGCACAGGGTCCTGGGTTCAATAATTGGCAGTGAAATGTGTGGTGGTAACACAGCATTTTATTCTAACAACTTTCCAACATTATACAAGCAATGTTTAAAATGTGTCCCTGTTTTTTGGTCTTTTGCCCCCCCCCCCTAAATTTTGGATTTTTCTAAATTTCTTATGCTGCAAAGTTCAGAGGTGCAGCTGAGTGTCAAGTAGATTTTACAAGAAGATGAGAGCTGCAGGGGAACAAAAGTTTAGTGCTGCTTATGCCAAGTCTGCTTGCATTCTCAATAGCACACTAGGTAGTGTACTTGCATTTGATGCAGAAGACTGTGGGTTCTACTCCCACAGTAGGTAGATGCATTGCTGATAGTGTACTATATTGTAAAGGGGTGGATGCTGCAGTCCTTTTTGGTGAAGATACCTAGCAACTATGAACCTGTTATCAGTTTGCCATCCATTCCCTATTGCAATATTACTAGCTTATGTTTTTTTTAATGCAACTTAGGCAATTTATTCCTCAAGGGCAACAGGCACTTTATTTGTCGATGAAACAATGAAATATAGAGTTGTTTGCTAGCAGCAACCTCTTCATTAGTTGCAGATTTCTTTAAAATGGAATTATTTAGCGGATTTTTACTTCAGAGATTGTGCATATTTACTGATACTGGTATACTGTAGAAGTTTGAGTAGACTTTTATGATAGAAATGTTTTGAATTGGGCAGTTTTGTGGTGCATGCATTTTGTTTCATTGTTTAATGGAAAAATGTTCAAAACAAATTCAAAATGCCCTCTAACAACTGTACTATATTGTACAAGGAATATAATACAATCAGGAAGGTGTATCAAAGACCACGTGTATGTTTCGTGTGCAAGGGGTCTATGGTTTGAAAACAGCCCAAAGTTCATTTTTATCTGCCACTGGCAAAATGCATTTTCTTTGAATGTGGGTTTCAATGCTGTTTCAATGAATGTGAGTTTCAAGGGCAGAGAAGTTTTAATGCTGTTTGTTTTCATTGTGAGATTGCATTGCTTTGTTTAGCAGATGTCTTGGTGTCTGTGCTGTAAAATGCAAAATAAAACTTTCAAATGAAGTCCAAATCATCGTAGAGCAGTATGCACATTAGTGTTTATGGTAAATGGGGTGAAATAGCCAAGTAATGGTTCATTGGAATGGCTGCAGGGGAGAGGCTCCATTCGACCATGATTTTGTGAGGGGGAAGGGCGGCAAACTCAGACAGCCACGGCTGAACTATACCTCTCAACTGTCCAGATTTCCACAGAATGAATAGATTTTTGCTTTTTATTTTTGGTTTGTTCCTCATAAAATGTGTGGTTTTCTGGCAAATTATTTAGGAATTAAGTCACTAAATGACAGACACAGAGTTTCAGACTTCATAACCTTCAGAAAAATGCATGCTAAAGAAAGACCTGTTATTCTATCAATGTATACAACAGTCTATACAACCATTTATAGTACTGTTTATATGTTCCCCCAGTGTATTTGGCCTTGTTCAGATTTCCTGCATTAACGGGTTGAGAGGTACGTGCAAATAAATTGCTTTATAGAATTAGGCATATCCAAACCTCTCAACTGTCCCTGATTTTTGGCTCAAAATGTTGCTCTTCCCCTAATAATCCCGCCGCAAAATGGCAGTTTTGGAAGAAAACGTGGAGGGCTTACAATTAAGAAATAACTGTAATAATCAGAGTTATAGATTACTTTTATTTTGTCAGCTGCTCACGTTAGCAGTACTAATTTTAAAAAAGTGTCCCTTCTTTGACAGGTTCCCAGCTGTATTGTGTGTCTATTTTATATTTTTGCATCACATTTTTGGTCCATTTTTCATAAAATTGTGTTTTGTTTTTTTTGGCAAATTAGTGGCAAATCATTAAAGACTGAAGTTAGAAAATAATGACATTTGAGTTTCAGATTTTGTACCTTTCAGAAAATTCATACTAATGCAAGACCTTCTATTCTATTATCTTTCTAAGTTTGTAAGAGCAATATTTAAAAATTGTCCATATTTGTGGGTCTTTGTCCCACTTCTGTGTATGGCTGTGTCCATATTTCTTGATCTGAGGTTGAGAGGTATGAAGAGGTATGACAAATGTGTCAGGGTCATCACAGTCAGCTAGAGACATTTCAAATTGTGACAAACTTGTTGCACCCCACTCCCCCATGTAGTGACTCTGGATGTGTCCAAGCAAGGCAAGGAGCAGTTATGCAGTGTAAATGCACAGAGTATCCACCCATCCAAGGTAGACACAAGTGCTACTTTTATTCTGTCCTTGATTTTGCATAATGTTTTGGTTTCTGTCATATTTTTATACTGTTGATTTATGCTTATTATTACTCAGAAAGTGCCTGTTGCTCTGTGTTTAAGTAGCAATGCTTTAATGACCATCAGGTAAGCTTGTCTGAGATTGTAAGATGCAAGTAAACTTTAATAAGCATACTGGTAAATAATTGCCAACATTGAAAGCCTTTTGGTTGCCATGCAGAGAATACTTACATAACTAGATAATGTATAAGCCTTGGGTATTGAAATGCATATGATAGTATTTGTAATAAAGGACAGGATTACATTATTTTAAGAAGCTTATTACATTTGTTGGAGACTTGCAGTCATCTTTGCAGGCTTGACCTGTAAACCAAGCAGAATGCCAATCTAGCATTACCTGTACAGTAATCCTTTAAGCAATGTATCTTGAGCTCGTTTACTTTTCATTTTTTACTTTGATCATGTTTTCCCCATGAAACAAGTACATAGTTATCAGGTAGCAGGTCTTTTTGGATAAGAAACATTTTTAGAAGTGGGGGTATCACAGAGATTGCTACTTTCAGCATGAATGTAAATTATAATTAGAACTGCAGTGCAAGGAGAAGTGGTTTGAGTTGAGTGCTGCTTGTTTTTCTTGTACTTGATTTTGACTGGCATTCCAGTAATGTATATAAAAAGTAATTTATTTTTTCATGCCTAACAACCTTTTTGTTTCCATCTCAATAAGTAAGTTGTCATGCAGCCAATGCATTGAAATTTTTTTTTTCTTCTACATTTCATTTTGTCTTGACTGGACTCTCATAATGACAGTTTGGCACCAAGGGCAGCGTAGTTAATTAAAGCTACAGTTTTTGTGGTTTTGAACATAGCCTCTCCACTTTCTGGTTGGCCACACCCTTCCCATTGACCCCACCCATTCAGCTGTCTCCTGCAGCCCCCCTTTGATTTGAAGTCACCAGCTGCCACTGTAGTTCAGACCATTGTCCTATTGACAACTGGTGTAGGATAGGGACTAGGACAGGCAGCAGATGGTGTGGTGATGCATGGTTAGCTCTGCAAGGCTAAGGTCATACATGGTAGCCTTAATCTCACAAGTGTAAAAGCATGTTTAGGCAAGATGTTGTATAGCATGCCCCATGGGGATGTTGATGTGAGCAGCATTCTCTACTGGAGGTGTAAAGATCTTTAAAGCTAAAATTCCTAAGCCTGTCTTGGATAACTGCACTCGCTCAACAGATAGATTGTTGAGTCTTCTCCAGTGGGTGAAATGAGTAAGTCATCAGGGTTCCTATGGACAGGCTAAGTGGTCTGTTAGGATATGCAGACCAAAAAGATGGAAACAAATTCAGTAAACGAAGGGACAGACATTAAAGTATTTCTTATGCTGAGTGAAAAGAAAACAAAGCAAAAAAAAATGAGTGGTGACCACACATGGTAGAAGTGGAACTAATGTATTGAAGGACTGTAGGTGCTACCAACAAACAAAACAGCAGACATTGGGATATGCTTTTTACCCTCGGTAAATAATGCTGAAAGATGGATGTTAAACACTTGTTCTTTAAGTGAATTGGAATCAATCCATCCATCCAAAACCCCTTTTACATTAGCCGAAATATTTTTGTCTGTCCAGATTTCTTCAGAAAACTGCACAAGAGTAATTAATATCCCTGGTTTCTCTTCACATTTCTGAAAAGTAAGAGCAAGAAGGTGATCCAGGATTTTACGAGTTTAAAACCACTACATTTCCAAAGCCAGCAATGATTCTGAAATTGCAGGTCTTTTGTTAAAAATCAAAACACTAGTGTGTGTTAATGTAATATTGCATGTATTTTACATGTTCACCATTAATGTTTGACATTAGAATTATGCTGTTCTGTAGCTAGCAGGCACACAGTAGGGAAGTGACATTAGGCAGAAGACTGTCTTTTGCTTTTTTGCTAGTTTCCATGTGCCTTATCTGATGGCAACACTTTAATGGTAAAGAAGAGCTAACTCATATGGATTGTTAGTATTCTTTATGGTGTTGTTGACCAATTCCAACAGGGGCTCTAGGACATTATCAAGTGCACCTGAACCCAGAGCATACGTGTTGGATGAAGACTACTTGCAATAGCTTGTAGAAAAATGGATGCTTATTTTACTATAGTGTACAAATAATTATAGAAATCACTTTTTCTGAGAAGAACATTATTTTTGGTTCTCATTTCAGAAGAATACACTAACAATACGCCCCAAATGCAAGTTTGTCAACCAGAAAAATGTAAACATTCATTAGAAACTGAATGCCAGAACAAAAAAGGCACCCAAATAGTTATACAAGATTACACTATATTGTACTATGTGTAAACATAAAAATGTGCAGCAAATTTCTCAGAATTATGTTATCCATCTTACAGAATGTATGTAGCTATCGATTCCAGAAATGGACATGCCCAAACGTATATCTTAATAAAACTGCTCCTTGTGCCCAGGATATAGAGTTTGATTCCTTCTACCTTTATCTGCCTCTTCTGTGACTCTGAACAAGTCAGTTTACCAGATAGTGTGCCGCGGACATCTTCTAAAAGAAACAGTTATGTTCAGTGGGCTTAATAAGTTAACAGATAAAATAAAAAAAATACAAATGAACTTTATGATACACAAGTCTAAATGGGTGTTTATAATGCGATCAACAAAAAAAAGTTTCTTTGTGCAGAGGAAATTTACTGTTGATGTAATGACAAGTCGGTAGATCATTTTAGGCTACTGGAGTCTGCATGCAGAGCAGATCTTAAACAGTTCTCCAGTGGAAATGGAGTACCATGCATAGCGCCGCACTGTTACAGTTAAGGTACATGAACCAGTGTACCTGGTGCTGGTATATTAAAGGGTACATCTCTGTCACCCTGAGTTCCAGGCAGGAAGAGCGCTGTGAGCTGCATACTGCTGCCTGAGTTCACTGTTACCTTAGAAACTAAGTGAATATTTTCATGTAATTGGCATTCACCTGTATGCGCTTTAGTAGTTTTAACGTTTATTTAAAATTGGGGGCCCTCAAGAAGGTTAGAGTCCTTGTCAACTGTTCAGTTTCCCTCATGACACTGTCCCTGCATTTGTAACTTTCTTTGAGAGAGGTTCTGTCCCCTGCACTCCCCTATGTTTCCCAAATCCAAGGTAACATCCCTGGGAATGCATTACTTCACTGTTTTTATTTGTGGATCAGAGTTTCTGGTTTCTTTAAGAAAAGCAAGCTGTGACCTGCTCTCCATAAATGCATTCCCAGAGTGCTTTCCATTATGTAGCACTGTTCTTGTTGCAAGGTGTAGTAATTTTTTTTTAGTATTGCATCTGCTGTTGTATAATTTATTCATAGCTCTTATTTAAATGTATTTGGGAGGAAAAATGATTATTGCTTAATAAGCAAGTCCATCATATGACAGTTTGTTCAGCTGGAGCCCCATGATAATGTTGGCAAAGTTTTTTGGGAAACCTTATTAAAGCATGCCTCAGCTGTATAGTAAGTTGACATGTGCTGTTGGTAGTTAACTATAATGATACCATATTTGAATTCTGGAAGAATTAATTAACCTTATTGTGCAATTAACCTTGTACAAATGGTGAAGAAATATGAATGTAGTAGTATTTTTCTCTGAAACTGATGTATCCCACTGTAAGCAAACCTAGTTATTTCCTGATGTAAAAGTAAATGTACTGCATTTTTGACAGCAGTTTCATGCTACCAGCATAGCCATTTTTAGATTTTTTTAATAAAATAGTTTACCAAGTTGTTGTGTCTTTTGGCTTTTCCCAGTTAGTGGTCACCACAGTGGAACTCCAGTCCGCTAATGATTGGCAGTAGATTTTTACATGCCGAGTTGCCAGCTCTGACGCACAACCTTCAACAAAGGTACGCCCATTCACGCATGTCTCCACACAGAAGATGCTCTAGCGGAGAATCGAACAGGACAACGTCTTGTAAATCTCTCAAAACCAGAAACTTTTGTATTTTGGTTACTTGCACAGACGAATTCCTCATACATACAGGAATGCAGTGTAATCATGATTTAGATACAGATACACAGCAACAAAATATGAACATCAGAGAATCTGTTGATTATAGACACTGTTATCAGAAGTCAGAATAACAGGTGTAATGCACAATAATTATGTAGAGACCTAAAATGCAGTACATGCTGAAAACATGCAGCAACTTTATACATTATTATACAATGACCCCCCATTAATATTCCAAAATGTGCACGCTGATTGGTCAGCGTGCACATTGTAAATCAGACTTATACTAATGGAAAAAGGTCCAGTCGCCCAGACTTTTTCCATTAGTAAAAGTATTTGCAGCAACAGAGAACTCAAGATCTCCTTTGCTTTTTAGAAAGTTTCTCGCTATGTTAAAGGAGTTTAACATAGCGAGACAGCTTTAAATAAAGTAACCGAGATCTTCCTTTCTCCGTTGCTTTTCTAAAGCTGTCTCGCTATGTTAAATGGGTTTAACATAGCGAGACATCTTTAAAAAAAAAGCAACAGAGATTCTCCGTTGCTTTTTTAAAGCTGTCTCACTATGTTAAACTCCTTTAACATAGTGAGACACTTTATAAAAAGCAACGGAGATCTTGCTTTCTCCCTTGTTTCCACCCACAGCTCTGATGTACTACGTAAGCTTACACATGCGCAGTACATCAGAACTGCCGCAGAATACCAGACAGCTGCGGAAGGGCAGCACGGAGGCATTATACAATGCCATTATTTAAGAAAAATAAGTATTTTTTTTTTAAATGTCATTGTATACTAGCAATAACCCACTTCTGGGTGTGGGTAATGCTGGATTTACCCACGGTTGTCTTTGCTAGGCCACTCGGGCTTCGCCCTCGTGACCAAACCATGCCAACCGTGGGTAAATCCAGCATTACCCACACCCAGACATGGGTTATTGCTTAAATAGTATTTTAGCGGTCGGCCTTCATAAATGCTTCAACTTGGCAGGTCAAACATTGGAAACGTTGGACCTGTAAACTACATAAAACTTGATGCAAGAAGGCAACACAGACTTCCTGCAAACTCGAATAATGCACCTGTAAGGCTCATTGCTACCTCCTATCCCCAATTATTTGTCGAAATTACAGATCACCTTTGTGTTTCTGAAGACCATCCTCTCTGTATATATCTCGTTTGTTTCACACTTTGACGGTTGAAAGAATTGTAGTGAACTGTTTGTAGTCTATAACTTTTTTTTCCCCTGCAGTCTTTACATAGATTGCTTCATTTTACCTTTTAAAGCATGGTTTTTGTTTTAAATTGCTGTGTGTTGCTTTCTCACAGATCTACTCTAACAGTGCCATGTGGTTTATTTTTTATTGCATGTTATGTCTCCATTACTGTGAAACAGTGTAAAATGTTATTGCTTCACTTGGGTTTCCACATGTCACAGCTTCAAAGACATTGAAAAATAGCCCTTATTACCACAGCATGATAATATTTTGTCAATCTATGTTCCATCTTAAATTGCAAAACAAAATGTCATATCTCTTGACTATTCAGAAAAGTATTGCAATGGTAAATGTTGCTTTTGAGAATATTGTATGCTGTTGCATATAAAGTATATTGCAGAACGTCATAGCTCGACTCGGAACTTACCACCCACCCCCAACATATCTCAGCTTCACTCCGAGAAATATATTTTGGGTATTTCAGAATAGTGTAATGGAACATATGTTAAAATATATTATCCACCTAAGAAAATTTAAAGCAGAATGTTACAGCTCTAAACTGTCATAAAAGGAGTACAGTGCCTATCCTAAACACAATTGAATGTTGAGTAACAGTAATGCAAAAGTCTGTTTTTAGGACAACATGTATGCATGTCTCATAGGTCTTCCAAAATGGCTGCATCCTGAATAATAGCTTGATTTCAACTCTGTCAGAAAAGAGAGCCAGTGAACTTGTCCTTTTGGGTAAATTTCAATAACTGGCTAAAAAAATTACTGCCTAGATGCTAGCAAAAAAGAAATTCAGAGAAGAACATCAAAATAATTTGTTTCAAGGAAAGATACTGCCACACCAAAATAACGTTTAGCACTTTCGTTCTTTATTAAAATAAGAACTGTTCTTCAGTTTTTAGTTTAATTCATCCACTTTTTCACCAGTTCGTTTTTTAGAAATTCAGAGAACCTGAAAGAAATTCAGTCACAAAAGGTGGAGAGAAAAGCCATACTAGGAAGAGTTCTGCAGCTGTTCAGCAAAAAGAGCAAGCTTCAGCTTTGGTGCAAGACATGGTTTCTGGTGACTACGAGGAAAAAATAAGTCAAATGTTCTCAGAGCTTATTAAAATAAATGAAACACTGATGGAGTATATCAATTCAAATAAAAGGCTGGAAAAAAGGGATGAAGCTTTAAACAGATATTCAGGTGAGGTGATAAAACTGCAAAAATCAGAGGTTGAAATGAAGACTAGGGTGACAGAGTATGAGTGTGCTCAAGAAGAGGTTCAAAAAAGTAATGGAATTAGATGACGGAGCAAGTCGGGAAGGCTTGAGATTTTCTGCTTTACCAGAGAAGCTGGAAGGAACAAACTGTATAAATTTTATGAAAGCACAAATCAGCTGGACTGGTATCCCACAGCAGGAGTTGTTAATTGAAAGGGCACATCATGTGTGTGCTCCAAATTTGGCCATGAGAAAATAACCTAGACTTTTAATTGTAAAGATGCAATCTTACCAGCAGAAACCAGTTGATTCTCACAGTATTGCAATAGAAGGACAAAGATACTAAAAGTGGGAGACCGAGTGTTGTGGAGAATGCATACTCACTATACACCAGACAGAAGATGAGTAAATTTATTCTGCTAATCGGGGGATGTCAAGAAGGAGCTGTGAGATTCAAGTTGCTGTATCCAGCCATTTTCAGTATACCCTTTCCTAAAGGGTCAAAATCATTTTTTATGCAGTACATGCTAAGGTGGAAATACCATAGTTTGTCCAACAGCGAGTGAGCTGTGAAACAGAGATTCTGCTTGTTCTTTTGGAAATTAAAGACCACAGAGAGACTGTGCCACTAAAACCTTTTGCAATGTTTCAACAGAAAATAGCACAAAAGTTTACAGGAATTGGGAGTATGTTGGAAATGAAGCAGAGACTGGATTTGGGCGATTAAGATCAACAGGAAGAAAACCAGCAACTCTAACATTCAAAGCATTCATTATGTTTGTGAACCATGACAAAACAAGAAAACCTGAAAATACTGGACTTAGACTTTGTTAAACTTGTGGGGGACTCCAAAGCATATTCCCTTCATGTCATTAATGTTTCGAAGAATATTTAGGAGGGGGAAGAGGAAGGAAAGTCAACTGTAAGTAAAACAAAGTTTTGTTAAAGGTATTTTTGTAATGCATGACATAACCTGTGTGCTATAAAGTAAACTTTTTCAGTTATTTTCTGAGCGCCATAGGGTTGTTAAAGTAAACTGGTGCCCCTTTTTCTCCTTATTCAGTTTTAAGAAATGTAGGTATTGCAATGAAGGCCCTTGTCTTGATCTAGTAACAAGTTTTAAGAGGAAGTAAATAAAAAAAAAAAAAAAAAAAAAAAGAGCACTAAATATAATAAAATGTTTTCCTCTAGCAAATAAATGAGTGTTTCTAGTACAGGCAACTGTGTATCTGGTTCTCATGTCTCTATGGCGACACTCTGGTAAGAGACCATAAAAGCAGAATATTCTTTCTGTCAATGGTTATGAGATAATGTTTTCTGAAAGCATTCAAGTGTGTTTCTAATCTGGGAGAGGAATAAAGTTAAGACAGAAACTGACAGCACTTAGTGGAAGCATAGGCTGTACCATGCATCTTAACATGGATAACCTTCCTTATAGGTTAATCAGAGTTTGTACGTCTGCTTGTCAGTTTGTGGCAATTATTCCTAATAGGAGACTTAAACTTCAGTACTTGAAGTTGTACATGGTTGTGTGTTAGTATTAAGGTAATAGGTTTTAGGGGTGTTCTTTGGGGTGTTTTTGTGTTTTAATGAAAACCCTCAACTTATTTTTTTTTGTTAGAGGTGACATAGGTTCAAATGGATATGTCAAACAACTGTAGAAAAGATCAACCTGCCAAACAGCATATGCATGTAACACAAAAGCTGAAATAAGACCGTTAAGCTGTTGCACATAACAGATGGGAATGTAACTTATCAACATAATGACAACACTTTCTATATTATCTTTAAAATCTAAATGGTCTCGCAGATGTATACCAAAAGGAAGTAGTCGTGAACCTTCTTAAACAAATGTAGAGTGCAGATAATTAAGCTACAGGAGACGCATTTGGAAAAAACTGAGCATATGAATTTGATAAAGAAAGGATTTCAGGATGGTTATTAAAGGAAAAAAAAAGAAATACTTATATTTGCAAGGAGAGCTCCAATAGTGATAGAAGAGGATAAAAAGATTAATAATGGTAGGTTTGTAGTACTAAGGGTCTACTGACAAGGGAGGGGGTTACACTGGCATGTATTTATCACCTAAAACTGCTGTAACAGAGCTTTAGAAAATTATGCAAGACATAATCAGATTTTAGCAGGGAATATTACTTACAGGTGTGGAATGGAATTTGATTTGCAGCATGAGGATGCATCGGTGGGGTCCAAAAGGGAAAATACGACAAAAAGGGGTAGAATAAATTCACGAAAATATGTGGCATGGAAGATGTGAATTCAGTAGGAAGAGATTGGAGTGAATTTGCAAATTATTCCCCAAGGTCAAACACTGGGTGGGCTAGACGACTTGTATTTCAGAGGAACATGTGCATTTTATTGAAAGTTTTGATACGCATCCAGTAGCTATTATAGATCATGTGCCAATAATTAAAATAAAAATGCAGAATAATAAAGTAAAAATGATGCACTAGTACTTTCCCACCTAGATATTAAAAAGAAAGGAATTTAAGGACTGGGTAGTGGAAATTATTCAGGAAATATTAGGCATGATGGACATTTTTCTGAAAATATAGCTAGGGAGTGGGATAAAAATTAAAGATGAGTTTAAACATAAGGTGGAAATAGAGATGGTTAAGAATTGACAAGAATTATTTAGAGGGACTGGCAAAGGTTAAAGTATTGCAGAATGGGGGAGTCTCACAGAACAAGAGGAGGAGCAATTTGGCTGCTGTTAAGCAAACTGATTTTCTGATAATTCCAGAGCACAAAACGTTTTAGCATAATGACTCTGGCAGCAGAAAGTAGTTGTCACCAAGCTTAGGGAGCTTGTAACAAGGAAGATGACCAGACATCTTGTAGAGGTAATGGATATGTTTCAGAAATGTTATGAAAATCTGTATAAAGCAGAGAAGTATGGAAATCAAGAACAGGTACAAATGGAAATGTCTTTGTAAGAATTAAATATGCCAAAGTCGATGTAGATAAGTAACAGGATAGGAGGAGAGGAGATAAAAATGGTGATGTATAACCAATCTACATGAGTACCCAGGCATAGATGGTATTTCTATGAAAGTCTGGAAACTAGGAGGGAAAAATTGAAAGATCTGGAAGGTTTTGTCCAACAGTATTTTTAAAAGGAGGAGAAGCACCAACATCCTAGAAGAAAGCGGTGGTGGCTGCAATACCTAAGGATGGTAAAGACCCAATCAGATCCATATAGGCCCATTTCAGTTCTAAGCCGTGATTATGAAGTGTTTGTCTACAGTGGCTAAAAGAATGGCAAGGGTGATGCCAAAATTGATATGGATCAATGTGATTTTGTGGAGGGAAGGCAAATGTTTGACTATTAACAGAACAATGACTATTCAGAGGGAAGCAGACTGTAAGAAAATACCACTGTTGGTGGGTCTTGATGCAGTGAAAGCATTTTACAGTGTAAGCTGGGATTTTCTGAGCAAGACAATGGAAGGATTTGCATTCCCTGATAAAATTATAAGGTTGATTAGGATATATGAGGGATCTGAGGTGAAAATTAAAGTGGGTAGGTTTCTCTGAGTGTCCTCTTTCCCCTTCATTTGCTTTATATTTAGAACCATTAGCAAAGAAAATAAGAGACTCAAAAATTCAAGGATATAATTCATATGGTAGTCAATAAAAGCTGGCTTTATTTGCAGATGATATATTAGAACTGTAGTGGTGTGGAACATTTTGACAGTTTCAAGACTTTTCATGATACAAAATTAACAAATTTAAAACGAAGGCAATAGGTGTAAACTATGTACCCTCACACGCATTGTTTTAAGCAATAGCCATATTTATGGGGGCATGATAAAATGAAGTATATGGATTAAAAAGGATTTTGTTGTGGCAACTAAGGATATGTGGGAAGAGACTAAACAAAAGTTAGTACAAAAGCTGAAAAAATGGAAGCTTTGCTTATGGATAGTAAGATGCAAGCAATTAAAATGTTTAGTCACTTTAGTTTTATACACAGGTCTGGCATATTTTTATCAACCAGAGGAGAAGTTGTGGATGGCAATTAATAAAGAGCTGAAGGATTTTATTTGCAAGGGGAGGACAGCAAGATTCAGGTGGTATAAGATGATTATTCCAATAAAACAAAGTGGTTTGGGATTTCCTGATTTGAAGGGGTATTTCAGAGCTACATGGTTAAGTCTCCTGTACATAGCACAAGCAGAAAACCTATAATTCAAAGTGGAAAGGAATGATGATGAAAGGGGGGGGGGGCTCAAAAAAACAAGAAGAGACTGGAATTTTGAATGCAGACCTTTAAAGAAAATAACAATCGTACATAATATTATAGTCCTAAAGTAGCAGAAAGTATTCTAAGAACTAAGCCAACATGGGAATGGAGAAAGGAGATTCTGCCTAAAGGGATGACTACAATTAGGAATACAGGCCGTCGAGGTCTGGAATTTACCAGGGAAATCTGGTAAAGGAACCAAGGTATTGGGAACGAATTATAGAGGGAAAGGGAACAGAAAGGGAAGTGGCCAAGAATGTATTTTGACTGCATGCTAGAGGTTGCCTTTACTATGAAGGCTTTGATATCAGTGTTTAGGTAGAGAAAGAAATAGAGGGATCCTAAGCAAACTACCAGCACTGGTAGAGTTTAGCAGAATCTAGAACAGAAGTTGTTAAAAAAAGGGATAATAAGTAGGGCATGTAAAATATTGCAAGATCATTATAAGAATCGATCAGAGGAGCTTAGAAAAGATTGGGTAAAAACTTCAGAAAGAAACAATGGGAGGATGTATGTATATCCCCCAAATATGCAACAAAGTCTAGAAGATTTAAGATATTTGCTTGGCAGTGTTTACTTGGGATAAAAATACCTATGTAGACTTGAAAGAATTTTTCCTCAGGTAGATAGCAGATGTTTGAGGTGTGACAGGGAAGAAAGACGTAGTTGGGAACATATTTTTTGGAGTGTAATGGGTTGGCAGATTTTATTAATTCCCTGCAGGCTACCCTATCAGAAATACTGTGTGAGCAGACTGATATAACCAAGGACATTTATTTTTTGAGCTACGATATAAAATCGGAATTGCCTAGACCTAGTAGGGCCTTGCTGAATCTAATTATGGTGGCTGCCAAAAAGGCAGTTACTATAAAATGGAAATCAGTCTAAACCAACTCTATATGGTTGAGTCAAGTGCAAAGGTAAATATTAAAAATGAATAAATGTGAAAGTGACTGTGGTAGGAGTTGAGGAAACAAATGCATCAAGAGTGTGATGTAGCATTAGGAATTAAGAAGTAAAAAAAAAACTTTAAACCTGTAGAAAATAGCAAAGACTGTAAGGAATTTCTAAGTGGAAAATGGAAGCTGGAGAGCAGATAAGTGCAGCCTTTAGTAACAGGTTTTCTTTCTGCTGAATGCTGTAGATTAAATAGGAAATCAAATGAATAAAGTGCAGCCCTGTATACAGCTGCCTTCTGAATGAAGAGCAAGGTATACGAGGAGGAAACCTGAAAATGTGAGTTTCAAAACCTGGGGTAAAAAAGCTGTGGGATTTACCTGACCTTGTTAGCAGCATGTTTAGAGTTTGAGACTGTGACGACACACCTTTTAACATGTGGGATGATATGGGGCATAACCTGCCCTTCCTACTAGATATATTTTTTTAAGGTGCCCCTTTTTCACAGTTTTAGGACTTGCAATTTAAGTCCCCAAAATTGTGATAGGGAGACATCCAAAATAGTTTTAACATATTCAGGTGTTCATTGGAAAAAAAATCAAAGGTTTGGAAGGAAAATAGAATGTAAAACTATTTACATTGATGAGTGAGGCAGTAGACATCTGGATAAGTGTAAGCCAGTAAGGGTTTTGGAACACCCAGATTCTTATAACAGTTCAGTATATAGATTTCACTGTTTGTGTGTGTGTGTGTGTGTGTGTGTGTGTGCTTGTAATCTTACCTTTAACAGTACTTGGTACCAATAATGCATATAGATAAGGACTCCCTCTGTAAGAAGAGGCTACAACGGCAGCTGTTTTTAGTGTGCTACTAATTGTGTGAAATTAAAGTTGCATCACAACTTTGAAATCCTGAGTATAGTGCCATTATCGATAGTTTAGGCTGCTGACATGAGAGAATGATAAAAAACAGATGACCTGATCTTGTATTGTTTATAAAAACAGAAGGCCTATCACAACATCTTATTTGACAGCAGGAGGAGATATTTAGGCTACCTGCAGCTTAAATAGTTCAAAAAGGAAAAATAAAAGTAAATAAATAATCCAGATCGATCACGGTTAGAAAATAGCATACAAAGCACAGAGATTCCTAGTTTCTAGTGCCCATGGTCAGAAGATTTTTTAGCTATCTAGTCTGCATTTCAAATCCTTTATTTGTTGCATTCAGTTCTCTTTTTTTTTTCTCATTTTGCTTTTACCCAGTGCTTTTTTGAAGGTGGTCTAGGATTTCTTTTCTCCGTCACTTAATCTGATGGTGCAAGTCAAATGCCAGCAGCCCTTTTGATGAAGTTTGTCCAAGGAGAAGTTTATTTCCATGAATTGCAGTTTGTGCTCTCCCTGTCCTAAACTATCTTTTCTTTTCAGTGTTATCCAACTTCATACTTCTAATATAATTTTATGCACATCTCCCTTGTTTCCTCTGTCATGAGGAAATGGGATCCCCCAGCTGTTTGCTCTTTTAAGTCTCTGTTCATACCTGTTCTCCTAAAACTCTCTTCTGAAACTTCTTCAGTAAGTGTAATATCTCATTCCTTAAATGACTTCTGAATTGCTTGCAGTACTGCATGTGTGGATCATATTAGTGGCAGGTATAATTGATTGATCACTTTTAGTTTTTGAAATGTAGCATGAATGAACTCCAGTACAACAAAAATAGCAGCAACTTTACTTTAATGATACGCATGCAGTACACTTCTAGTACCTTGGCTAAAAACCTTCAGAGGAAGTGACATCACAATACGCTTGCACATATTTGCACACATCAGTCAACTACCATTTAAAACACAATTAATTAAATTTAAAAACCAAGTGATTCATAATCAATGTTATATCAAGTTGTTCCAATTCATTTCTTTGTTCAAACCTTTAGGAGTCAGTGTCACATGCTTTAAAAATACATGTACTTTCCTTATGCAATAGCCTACATTTAATTAAATGTTCTTCTGATTTTACTTGTAACAGTATAGTAGCTTATAGCATATTGGCATTCTTTTTTCATGTCTATGTAAAACAAGATGTTCAACTTTACTGTCTACATTTGCCATCTGAATATTTCTTGTATGTTCTCCAATTAATATGCATGTACTTTTTTAATGCATTTAGTACTTGCATAGCTTTACAGGTAAACACTTCATCAGAAGAAAAAAAACCTCTGTTAATGAGCAGAAAAATAGGAGCTATGTTCATACTAGTGGAAAAAAACTCAAGGGTACATGTTCGGACTACTTGAATACACTTGTAGGATTTTCATAAAATTTATTTTTAAAATATCAGCTTTCTACCTTTCCTATAAGAAATTGCGGTAATTTTGCAAACCTGAGTAGCTAAAAAAAATAATTTGAACATTACCTAAGCATTTTCACCATTATACAATACTAGTGGTTAAATTGAAATTCAGTTCCAAAATATTTGTTTTAGGGATATACATCCAATTTGTTTAAAAGAAATCTACAGGATAAATATCTCTGATTATTTCTCGTAGCTTCTTTTTGATTTAATATGCTTACTTTATTATTTGTATTTCATATACTTGTACTATAATTGTATTTCATAAACATCTGTAATGTTCTGAATCTATTACAAAAACTCTTAACATCTACTGCAGGCTTGTCTTGATCTTATCTATTTGTATGGAAATGACTCGCCTATATGATTAGGGTGAAAGCTATATGAGCATAAATGTAATCCATAGTTCCTGTATGTTTGTGATTCAGCTTGGATTGAATTTACTATCTTCAGACAAAAAATTTATATATTTGTAAATCACCTGTTTCTCACATATTTGACCTACAAATTTTCAGTTGTATATATTATTTAACATAGAAATAAAATTTGATGCTTCTGTTTTACCTCTATTACATCTGTGTAATTGTAATATTTCACCACATAGTTCTGAAAAAATAATTACAGGTATAATTAATTTAAAATAAATCATCAAATTAGCATTTGTGGGGGGGGGGCGCAAAAGAAGCCCCCATAAACATTCCTGAAAACTGATGGCAAGTCATATTATTAAACATAAAACGTGCTTTAAACAAAAATAAATGTAACTTTATAATATATGTAGAAGTGGGACCGTCTTTCCTTAAATTACCTTCTGAATTGCTTGCAGTACTCTTGTGATTTAATTACAGTCTGGTGTAATTGGATGACAACTTCAGTTCTTGAAACAAAGTACATCTTATGATGATATTTCTTGCTGCTGCAGCTTTTTCTTTTGCTTTTGAAGGTCTAATGAAATAAAAAAAAAAATTTAAATTTTCAGTTTCTGTCCTGGATCATTCTATCACCTATGCTTTTGGTCCCTTTTACTATAACCATTTGCTCCTATCGTTAGCCATGTAGTAGTTCAGTTTCTTATTTTTAATTTCGTTCAAAGCCTTGCAATTTTTCTCTTGGTCACATATGAGGGTTAACATATAGTTTTAGAAAGGGACAGTTATACATCCAAATGGACTATGTTTTCAAATCACATGGGCAAGAAATAAACTGGTCATATTTTTTGATCTTTGGCATAGCTTTTGATGTAGTGTTTTATTGCGTATCATTTTACAAAATATGATCAAGTTAAACTAGCCAAATGTTAAGCAAGACATAGGAAAAACAAACTAAATGTATACTAAATAAAATGTTGCTGTATATAGATGACAATGAATGTGCCACATATTAACAAGATAGAGCTTCATCTTAAATCGTTACCACATAGTGTGTGTACATTGTGAAGAAAGGTGCAGCATGGTTTAGGAAGGGTGTATGTTTAGAATAACGGGAGGTGGACATTTAGCTTTAAGATCGCACAAATTACCTGCAACCATAAGTTGCACAGTTTAACAAATTTGTGGTTCTTGAAAGTAGACTGCATTGCAAAAGATTAATTAGCAAGTTACAAATTTCTGTAATGGTCAAGCAGTAGTTGGTAACAAATTAGATTTGAATTTGTTTAAATGTATTTGGGTGTTTGTGGAAGGTAAATCTGAAGTCAAGCTAATGCTAAGGATTTAAGTTTTGCTTGTGAAATAAATAAGACATGGTGAGACAGATATGTCTCAGAGGACCCCAAATACTCTGGAATAGGCTCCCCATCCATGTAAAGCAGAGTCCATCCCTAACCCTATTATATACATGTGAACCTAAGAGTTTAATGTATCAGAGCCTGCCTTTTACTTCACTACAGCATAGCAGTGATGGTGCAGTGGTAGCATTGTCGCCTCACAGCAAGAGGTTCTCCCATTCGATTCTCTGCTAGAGCGCCTTCTGTGTGGAATCTGCATATCCTCACTATGGTCGAGTGGCATTCAAAAGACATGCGTGAATGGGCATGCCTTCGTTGAAGGTTGGGCGTCGGGATGACACCTCAGCACCGCAAAAATCTACTGCCGGTCATTAGCAGACCGAAGTTCCGCTGCGGCGACCACTAACCGGGAAAAGCCAAAAGAACGAACAGCAGTTGACACAGAAAATGTGCAATGTGGCCCATTGTTTACTGGGTGTGTTAAAAGCTTAAGCAACAGCTCTGGCAGACATTTAACTCCATTGGTGAGGTCAGGGTCAGAAAATGAGGATACAGTACTGGCAATGTGTGAACGAGTATTTAAATATAGCTGTAGAATTCAAAGATTCTCTGAAAAAGAAAACTGGTGGAAAGATTGAAATTCTAAAAGAAGAGAAAAGTATTGCAGTAAAGTGTGGAGTTTAATCTAGTTGCAGTTGTGTGTTTTTGTTTAGGGGAGGGACTTTGTTGCATAGTTTTTAGTGCAGTCTTTTCCATGGGGAGCTTTTTTAAATTTCTATAAATATCATTTGAGTATGAAGAAAGCTTCTAGTCTACACTGCGAGGCGCTTAATTGAAAAATACATAGGAATGGCATAAAGATGTATCTGAAGAATGTGGGACCTATCCCATAGGACTGTGCCACTGCTACCTGCCACAGTTGTGGCCTTTTCTCATAGGACTGTGCCACTGCTACTTGCCACAGCTGTGGCCTTTACTCATAGGACTGTGCCACTGCTACCTGCCACAGCTGTGGCCTTTCTCTAAGGACTGTGCCACTGCTACCTGCCACAGCTCTCTGTTCCTGATGGAAGACATGAGTGCCCTAGTGTATCCAGAAAATAGGAGCCCTTCCCAGCATTTTCATACAACCCATGGAAAGACTAAAATACACATGAGGAATCAATGGCCATATATAGGCCTGGATATGCTAGAAAGTAGATGAAGGGAAGATATGGGTACAGGGAAGTAAATAATGTGGGAAGAAATAGCCAGGGAATTGTTATGGCTAGGCTTGTATAGGCCCTAGGGCCGATAGCCTAGTACCAATCTATGAACCTATAGAGGAGCTTCATTTTGCAAACCTAGATACTGGACATGAGGGAGAGGGCAAGCTAGAAACCTTTACATAACCTCAAGATGAGTAAAAGGTTTAAAAAGATGGTACGTTTTTGTGAATGCAGTCCGAAGATGTATTGGAAACCCATCTCTGAGCCAGTGTGAGGAAATACATTTTGTGTTGTAATGAAAGTGATTAGAAAATGCAATAATCTTCTAAGTGATTAGAAAATGGAATAATCTTCTAAGGCAACAGTGAACTTTAGAAATGGTGAGGAGTATGTATGTTTGGGACAGGCATTCCCTTAGTTAGGTATGCAAAGGATTAAGAGGATAGTGTATTGATGTTACAAAAGGGGAGAAACTGGCACACTGGGCAGCTGAGCTTTCCTTCCGTGATGTCATTGTCAACTTTCTTTGCATACTTCCCTTTCTGCAAGCTGTCTATTCTCCAATGTGAAAAAAATTGATTCCAGCATATTTTGGGTTTAGATCATGATTAAAAGCTGTGTATTAGTTTTGGTGGTACACTTTATTTTCCGTAATAGTTGAACCAAATAATTGCAAAAGGGGGAAAAAAAAAACCACCTCAACTCCTCCAGCAAGCTCAACCAGGAACCGGCAGCTGTAATGTTAAATACTGAAGATATAAAAGCAGAGCAAACTGTTACTGCTTTGACTATAAATTGAGCAAAGGTTATTTGCAAAGTACAAAATCTTAGCGCTTTCACCTTGCTAAAGAAGACATCGTCAGTGTAAAAGAATTAGCCTTAGTAGAGGCCTTCTATAACTTTGAAAAACATGTGACCATGTGCATTCCTGGTTGGTTATGTGGCTTTTCAAAGTTATATAAGCTTCTGTTAAGGCTAGTTCTTTTATCTTTGATGATGCCTTCTTAAGCAAGGTGAAATCGCTAAGATTTTGTACTTTGCGAATAAACTTCGCTCTGTTTATGGTCAAAGAAGTACCATACAGTTTGTTCAGCTTTTGCACTGTTTTTATACTTTCAGCATTTAACATTACAGCTGCCGGTTCCTGGTTGAGTTAGCTGGAGGAGTTGAGGTGCGTTTTTTCCTTTTGGAATTGTGTACTGCAACAAACTCTGGTTCGAAGTAAAGCAGTTAATTGCCCAAAGACCCAGCTAAGGGCAGCCCTTTTCCTGTATGTCACCAACTGGGGAACATATCCATCCAGTTTACTTTCTGAGATTGCTGCATTACTGAAAATACATTTTGAACTGAATTCTTAGTGTAAGCAAGCACTTGGTCTCCAATATTCAGATATCTCAGAATGAAAAAAAAAATGTTGGAGCTTTCAAGAAGTAAAAACAAGTTCAGGAAACTTGAATGATTTCCTGGAGCATTTACACTCTATTGCCACACTAAAGGTTTTTTTTTTTGTAAACAGGCAGACGTGCAAGAAATTATTTTGAACTGAGAGATTGCAGTTAACTTTACTTGATATTTTAAGGTAAACAGGTATTGTCCAGTTTTTCTCTGACCAATGTCCATTTCTTTTATGAGCAGGACTGTGACCTTGTGGGCTGTTTTTGACTTTCACTATGAAGATTACTATTGGGATTAACAAAAACTGTAAAGTATTTGTCGACCTTGCACTTGGTTATCAGTGAAGAAATCTTCTGCTGTTATACATATGATGCTGCTTCCGTAACCAGTCCCTCTGGTGTTCCTCAGATTCTATAGTAGATTGATAACAGTGGGGTCATCCATTTTGCTGCTAACCAACTCTGCTTGCCAGCTGTGTAGCTGGTTCCAAAGCACATTATCTCAGGAGACTTGTATTTCCATAGGTTGCTTCATTTGCTTCTGTGGTCTAGGTAGGTAATAAAAGCACAAATAACTTTACACAGTGCAGCATCAGGTAAATCCACCTACTCAATACAGAGGGGGAGAGAATTGTTACAATTGCAGGTCAGGAAAAGAAGGCATAAATGAACTAGTAGAAAATATTCGGTCCATACGAAGCTGTGATGAAGGGCTTCCTAAAAATCTTAAGTATTCTGTCTTGAGGCTAGAAAAGTAACTAAATACTGTTCACAGAAAGGAATTTTAAGCTGAAATGTAGGTCAGTAGTTTGCATTTCTGTGTTTCACTGCAGATGTGTATCTCTGTTAGGAAGGACACAGTTGTTGAGATTAGGGAACTTAGTAGAGGTTATTTTACGCCAGAAATTTGAAGTGTGCAGTATTTCTGTTTTTCTATCACAGTTGCAGCTTACATTTTACAAGTGCACTCAATGGAAAATGTAAAAAAAAAAGTACGTGCGTATTTAAGCATGTGTCATACCTTTCATTGTATTTAGGGAAGCAGACTGATAAGGTGTGGCTTTGTTGTGTGTGTGTGTAAGGTGGGGGGGGGGGGGGCAGGAGCAGTGCAGCAACTAATGAGGTGTAGATTTCTGATGTCTAAAGGAACTGCACTGGTCAGTAATCATTTTCTTTATTAACCAAGTGAGTTAACTGGTGTGTGTTGGACCTTTGTGATTGAGTAAAAAAAAAAAGACCAGGAGATATACAAACATAGTACGACAGAAGGAACATTCTTGGATGCCCACAGCAGTAGGGGGTGCCTGCCAACAGTGTAAGGATAAATTAATGATTTTCGCAGATTGTGAGGGTTGCATGCATCTTTATAATTATGCAAATGTTTGTATTGGCGGCACTATCATTTGCCTTTGCCTATTGCAGAAGAAAATAGGATTTAGTAAATGTACTCTAGTCTCTAGCACATATTCCAAAGCTGTTGATAGAGCACCATGTCATAGTTATGTAGGGCTGCCAGGCTTTATCCTGGTCTGTTTTGTGCATTTCTGTTGTCCCCCTATCTGCTGAAAGGTTATGTTTCTTGTACCATAATGCCAGGTCCATAAAGTCAAGCTGTCAAACCATAACATACTTATATATGACTAGTGACTAATTGATTTACTCTGTCAACATTTGGAAAATTTTAAACAAAACCGGTCACCATATGAAAATGTAAAGTGAATTAAGAAAGCTAAGTGCCAAGTAGTCCCCATCAGTTTGTTTCAGAAGTGTCCACAGAGTGTAGGAGTGGTATTAATTATAAAATGTATCATAGGAAAATACCCCTGTGCTTCTGGACCCAGCAGGCTACTCTGTGATGTGGTGGTGTTCCCACTCCGTGCTTATAAGCGCAGATTACAGCCAGAAAGTTAACTGCCTGTACCCTCCTGACCTGCTTAATCAAATATAAAACAGTAACGTTAATTTCTACATTTCCAGTGTATTGATTGTGCATCTTAGCCCTGGGTCTGCAGCACTGTGAGGTGTTCCATCTAATCCCCCAACTTCTTGAAAACGATAGTGACATTAAATATAACTCCCTGATGTAAATACATGTATTAAGAATAAAAATCATCAGTTTCTTACTATCCTTAACTTTAGTATTCTAGCTAGGGTAATTTTCAGGAAACTATACTTGACTTTTACAGAAGTTTAACTTACATGTTGGCTGATTCCTTTAGCTTGTTTTAGCCTTCCTTCTCTCACTACGCAAGCAAGATTACATATCTAACTCCCAAACCTCCATTTTTAAAATACCCCTGTGCTTCTGGACCCAGCAGGCAGCTCTGTAATGTGGTATGTGTTATATTTGTTCATTTCAATGCATTAGACTCTGTTTTTGCTAAAGGAGAGTTTTCAGTTAGGATGCTAACTTGTAACAAATACTATAATTGACTACTATTGCACTTGCTTTAATATTGTCTGTGCCATATATGAGAAGCTTTGTGTTCATCACACAGACGTGCGGCTAGCCTAGTAATACAGAGCTTGGAGGATAGTAGTGCATGAAAAGCTAAAACCTCTTAAGCGTTACTGATTGTGTTGTTAACAACAAGCTTCAGTGAGTTTCACATAGCATGCTGTAGAATTTGTATGAACTGCGCACTCAGATAAAGCGCTAACTGTGTAACGTAATTATCAGTGTATGGCACTGAGTAACTAGTGGGATAATCAAGCAGTTCTTTCTTTAAATGTATAATGTTCCTCGTCTAGTTTGTGCTGAGAGAAGTGAAACGAATTGAAGGGACAGATGTATAATGATGTCCTCCCTGTTTCACTGTTGCAGTAATTTGCTGGCAGGTTGCCCTCAGTCGGCCTGATTAACAAAGTCTTGGGTCCTGCGTCTGTTGCTGTCCCTTCTTCCATGACGTCAGGTCGTCAGGGGTATAAAACATGCAGCCGATGCCTTACATCAGTCTTTCTTGCCGTGCGATGCCCAAAGCAGAAGCAGTTCGCAAGTGCCGGTCGGCTAGCTCCTGAAATTTTTGTTTTCGAGTTTCAGATCCGAAGTCTTCAACTTAGTACCCCGTTGGGGAAACTTTTTCTTGCTCCTTACCGATGTCAGTAAAAGTTAATAATTGCATTACTTGTGGGAAGCAAATACCTCATAAAGATTTTCATCTGTACTGCATTCCTTGTCTAGGCCCTGACCACGACGTACCTTGCTGTCAGTTTTGTGCTTTATTTAATCGGCGCACTATCCATCATCTGTACATTTTTGCCTCTAAATATTTCGGTTCTCTGTTTAATTATCCAGAAATGATGTCTGTTAGCCATCCGACTACCGGAATACCGAAAACGTGCAAAGAAAACGAGACAGGCCGTTGAGGGGTCCAAAACTGCCAATGGCGCTTCTCCTAAGCCAGTCGCCAGTTCGCCGGTACTCAGTGAGGCACTTTCGCAGCCCCTGATACTCGCTACTTCTGACTCTCAGGCCTCTACTGAGACCCATTTGGAGTCCGGTATGCCATGAGACTCTTCACCTATGGAACCCGCGGATGTCTCTGCCTTCTTGGATGGGTCCGTGCCACTGTGCAGGCACTGTCTTCTGAGGGTGTATTTAGGCCTACGGACTTGCATATTAAACCAACTCCACCTTCTATTCTGAGGCCTACATCTTGATCTATATCTAAAAAACTGACACCCAGGCCATATGTTCAGGCCCCTATGCCTAAAAAACAAATGATCAAAATGGCTGAAGATCTTATTACTCTAATCAGGGGAAGTCAAATCCCCGCCCCCCTTTCTAAGAGGCCTAGGACCGAGTTTGACTATGAATCTTCTGATCAGGACTCTGTTTCTTCTGATTCTTCCAATGACCTGGAATTGTCCATTCCTGTGAGGATTCTGATGCAGAGGATTCCATTCCCTCTGCTTCTCCCCCTGAGGACTTTTCTTTTGGGGAAACTTTACATACCTTATGGGAGCATTTCCACTGGAAATTAAGAATTTTCTGAATCTAAAAAAAGGCTTAGGGATTTCCTTCTAATACCCCAGCATAGGCCTCTGGCTATACCCCCTGTACTAGACATTGTTTTTGATGTTTTCAGAATCCAGTATGGCCCCTGATTCCCTGCCTCTGGCTCCTAGTAAACCTGACAGATACTACAGGGTTCCTGAGTCTCACAAGTTCCTTTTCAAAAATCCTGTTGCAGACCCAGAAACCATTTCTCAGGGGCCCAAGGGCATTAAGGCTTTCACTGCTAAAAACCCTACTCCTTCTGACAGAGACTCCAGGGCACTGGATAGATTTGGTAAAAAGGTTTATACTTCTGCTACCTTAGCAATCAGGGCTTTAAACGTCCAATTTCATATGCTAAAATATCAGCAGCATATTATGGGACTGCTTAAACAGAAAATGATGATGATTTCTGAATGTGTGGAAAATAAAGATTTACAGGCTTTACTGCATTCAGCTGAACAAGTTGGGAAACATACTTTACAATGTGGTTTTGATTCCTTAGAGGCCTCTTGTAGGGCTGCTGTTACTGGGTCTGTGCTTAGAAGGCATGCTTGGCTTAAGGAGCAATCTCTGCCTGATCATGTTAAAGCAAAGTTGTTGGAGGCTCCTTTAAATCAGGACCGTCTGTTTGGCAATAAGGCTGAAGAAGTTCTAAAAAAGATAGAAGATAAAGCTAAATCTATGCAAACTGTGAAAGATTTCTTACAAGTGCAACCTCCAAGATTTAGCAGGCACTGGCCTACTAAGAATTGGTCCTTTCCAGCTCCTTCCAGATCCTCTCAAGCCAAACCCAGACACACCAAAAGTACCAAGTTTCAGTCCCAAGGGACTGTTAGAACTAAGCAATGGGGGGGGGCCTCCACTTCCAAATCTGGAAATAAGACACCCCCCTATGGTAAACGGTCTCAATGACTTTCCTTTAAAATTACCAAGCACTTAACCTTTTAACCACCCCTTTGGGGGGAAAGATTGCTCTTCATGCAGAAAACTGGGAACTCATAACCCAGGACAAATGGGTTTTACAAATAGTGTCCCAAGGATACAGATTTCATTTCCACACGTTGCCAACACCAAACGGGTGGCCAGACCTGCCCCCAAATCGGTGGGCAGAGGCTCAGAAACAAGTACTTTCCCTCTTAAACTTGGGGGCTATTCAACCGATTCCAGAAGAGGAAAAGGGTCAAGGCTTCTATTCCAGGCTTTTCCTGGTACCCAGAAAAGACAATTCATGGCGTCCAATTCTGGACCTGTCTACTCTAAACACCTTTCTGGACATTCCAAAGTTCAAGATGCTGACTCTTCACCAGTTACTTCCTATGCTAGGCAAGGATGCCTGGTTGGCAACTCTAGATTTAAAAGAGGCTTACCTGCATATCCCAATCAGGGAATCTTGCAGAAGATACCTACGCTTCAGAGCAGGCTTATTTGCATTATCAGTTCTCTGCATTGCCCTTTGGTTTGTCTACTGCGCCCAGGGTATTTACAAAGTGCCTGTCTCCAGTAATTGCATTTTGCAGTCAAAGAAATAATCAAATATATCCGTACCTGTATGATTGTCTAATTCAGGCAGAAAACCAGGCCATGCTTATAAATCATCTGGCGTTTGTAAAAAGAGTTCTAACTTGTGTAGGGTACACC
The DNA here is from genome assembly GCF_019279795.1 of Protopterus annectens. NCBI lineage: Eukaryota > Metazoa > Chordata > Ceratodontiformes > Protopteridae > Protopterus > Protopterus annectens. The sequence continues at coordinate 851,001,736 of NC_056725.1, forward strand.
ATAAACGAAAAGAAATCACAACTGGTACCCTCTCAGCAGATTACATTCCTGGGTGCAAGCTTGAATACAACTGCCCAGATGGCTTTCCTCACGCCAGAAAAACAAATTCATTTGGTAACTTACTTCAAACAAGTGGCCACAAAACCCCTGCTATCTGCAAGACAAATACAGCAAGCCTTGGGGTTCATGGCCTCCTGCATTCTTCTAATTCCATATGCAAGACTGCATATGAGGAAACTTCAGTGGTACTTAAAAAGTCTATGGAGTCAACATTGTCACAGCCTGGAAACAATGATTCCTATCATACCTTGCCTACGCCGGGAGTTTCTATGGTGGGCAGAGGCCTGCCACCAAAACAAAGGACTGCCAGTGACACTACTCCCTGCTGCCAAACCCTAACTACAGATGCATCAGACTATGCATGGAGGGCATTCAGGGCAAATGGAGCCCAAATCAAATGCACCTACATAGCAGTCAAAAAGAAATGTTAGCTGTACAGAATGCTCTGACAGCCTTCAAGGACTACATTCATCCAGGACAACTAATTGTAAAGGCGGACACCGCCACGGTTATGTGGTACATAAACAAGCAGGGCGGTACACATTCCTATCCCCTCTGCAGACTAGCCATGGCACTGTGGAACACAGCCTTGAGCTACCAAATGCAACTACAAGCTCAGTTCCTGCCAGGACTAAGCAGAAATCTCATGGACCCACTTGAGTGGAAATTGGAACCATGGATTTTCAATATGTTGACAAGCAAATGGGGGAGCCCAGACATAGATCTATTTGCCTCCCCCCACAACTACCAGTTGGACAAATTTTGCACAAGGACTCCTCAAAATAAAGCCTGGAAAGTGGATGCTCTGTCATTCAGCTGGAAAAACCTATCAGTCTATGCCTTTCCCCCTCTGCCTCTGCTCTCCAAAGTTCTGCTAAAAGCCAAGCGGGACAAACCAAGAATGATTTTGATTGCTCCAAACTGACCACGCCAACAATGGTACCCAGTGCTGTGCAGTGTGTCACAAACTTCTCTATGGCACCTGCCTCAGACACCTTCTTACTGTCTCAGCAGGAGAACCAAATTCTGCACCCTCAGCTCTCAACATTGAACCTTGGAGCTTGGCTAATCACTTAAATTCACCCTTAGCATCCCGCAGCAAACCTGTGATGGATGTCATTTTGGAGGTGAGAAGGCCTAGCACTAGAAAATATTATGCTGACAAATGGAAACGATTCTGTGCAGTTTACCTCAGATTTTACAATACGTAACTGAGATGCTTCACAAGGGCCTGTCTTTCTCCTCCATTAAAATCCACGCCTCAGCCATTTCAGCTCATTATAATACATAACCTCCCCTCTTCGCTCATCCTCTGCTCAAGCAGTACCTCAGAGGGGCCAAAAACTTGAAACCACCCAGGAGAGCTCCAACCCCTGGCTGGGACCTTAACTTTGTATTGGAGAAACTCACTCTACCTCCTTTCAAGCCATCTGCTACTGCAGACTTAAAATTTCTTTCCTGGAAAACAGCCTTCCTTCTAGCAATCACTTCAGCAAGAAGGATATCGGAGTTACAGGCCCTTATGGCAGTGGAGCCTTTCATCATCTTTCATGCGGACGGGATGTCACTCAGGACCAATCCATCCTTCATGCCCAAGGTGGTATCCAGTGTGGCTCTTAATCAGTCCATTCATTTGCCAACTTTCTTTCCCAGTCTACAGAACAAAGGGGAATGGATCCTGCATTCATTGGATGTGCACAGACAACTTAGATTCTACTTGGACAGGACTAAACCTCAAAGGAAATCTGAGCAACTGCTGGTAGCATTTGCTGCAGGGGCAGTGGGAAAGGCTATTTCAAAACCATCTCTAAATGGATAAGTCATTGCATTCATTTCTGCTATAAGCACCATCGAAAGCCTATTCCCCCAGGGGATCAGATCTCATTCCACCAGGGCTGCATCTACTTCCGCAGCCTTTCTCAGAGGTGTTTCTACCAGGGGTATTCCAGAAGCTGCTACCTGGAGTTGAGTTATTACTTTCACCAAGCATTATTTACCAATTTTCTCTAAATACAGAGCTGGTTTTGACACTGCTGTCTTGCAGTGCCTTATAGCTGCTCCTAATGTTGTATAAATCCATCCTCCCAACCATAGCTTGGGGAATCTACCCAAATCTAATGACTGCAACAGTGAAACACAAAGGACATAGTACAGTTGTGTACACCTACCATAAATGTAGATGTTGGAGTGTATTCACTGTTGCAGTCCTGGTTACCCTCCCTCCAGCCCCCTGTTTTTCCTCTTACTTATACCTCTGCTTTCATTTACTATGCTTAAAAGTCTTTTTGGAGTATTTGCTTTTGGTTTGAAGTATATTTTTGTGTTTTTAATTTTATTTTGCTCCCCATTAGGGGGGCACCTGACATCTGGGGGCAAGCAAAACTGATGTAATGGCATCTGCTTCATGTTTCATAACCCTGACGACCTGACGTCATGGAAGAAGGGACAGCAAACGACGCAGGACCCAAGACTTTGTTAATCAGGCTGACTGAGGGCAACCTGCCAGCAGATTACCCAAATGTAATGACTGCAACATTGAATACACTCAAACATGTACATTTATGGTAAGTGTACACAACTGTACTTTCCTTGTCTATTTTGTGCTGAGAAGTGAAGCAAATTGAATTAAAGGGACAGAAGTGAATGTGTTTTAATTAAATTTACTTATGTTTAACATGCTACCTCTTAACCTCATGGTAGGTACAACCCTAATCTCTGTATCCCTTACCAGGTGTTATTCCCGCTCCGTGCTTAAAAGCTAACTGAAAGACCAGCAGCGTTCTAAGGACACTGACTGCAGATTACAGTCAGAAAGTTAATTGCCTGTACCCTCCTGTCCTGCTTAATCAAATATCAAACATTAAGGTTAATGTCTACATTTTCAGTGTATTAATTGTGCATCTTAGCCCTGGGTCTGCAGCACTGTGAGGTGTTCCGTCTAATCCCTCAACTTCCTGAAAACAATAGTGACATTAAATATAACTCCCTGGTGTAAATACAAGTATTAACAATAAAAAATATCAGTTTCTTACTATCCTTAACTTTAGTATCCTAGCTAGGGTAATTTTCAGGAAACTATACTTGACTTTTACAGAAGCTTAACTTACATGTTGGCTGATTCCTGTAGCTTGTCTTAGCCCTGCGCTTCTCGCCCTTGCTTCGCTCTGGCTTGCTCTGTGCTCCGCCCTGCCCCCTATTCCCACCTACCCCCACTACTGCTAGATTTACCTATCTTTAGCTCTTCCCCTTCTATTTCACCTCCAGTCCGTATTCTGTTCATCACTAAATAAACCTCAGGTACTACCCTCCCACTATTTCCTATTACAACCTGCTATATCATGTGCTCAAAAACCTCTAGACCTCATCCCATACCAGCAACTAAGCAAACAATATTATTTACCTTGCTTATACTGCTGCTTTGTCTTTATCTCCTTACCAGCTATGAAAGCCATTGCCTCTATGGATTCCACCCTCCAAAAGGTCAAACCATTCCCCAAGACTCCACAACCAAGATTTCACTACTTAACACCCCCTTCTCATTTAACCACACATCCCCTTTAATGTTCCACCCAGTTAGAACCAGACAGTCCAACTTTAAGAATAAAAATTTCTAAAACTCGTACATAAAATCTTAAAACTCATTATCAAGCATCACTACAGTCTCACAATAGATGGGGATATTCACCTCAACCCTGGACCTACCTCACCCAATGAAAATAGGACCCAAATAAGCAGCCCCATTAATACCTTGCCTCTTAAAAGGTCTACAAATTCTATCCTAACCTTTCACCTAAACATTAGAAGTATAAATAACGAGATTCACAACCTGCATGCCCTCTTAGCTGTTCACTCCCTGATATTGTGTGTCTTACAGAAACCTGGCTGAAACCTACTATAACAGACAACGATGTTCTATCCCCTGGGTATAATATACACAGAGCCAATCGCATTGCCAAGAAGGGGGGGTGGAATAGCAGTACTTTATAGAAATACACTAAGTGTAATTAGAGATTCCACACAACTGCCACTTTTTAATAATGCTGAAATCCTCGTGACCAAACTCCAAATTAATAATAATAAATCCATCAAGATTGCCTATGTCTACATTCCCCCAGGTAATAATATAAACACATTGGAAAGCATTCTTCACTGGCTGGCTGTCACCTACCCTCAAGAAACCATAGTTCTAGGTGACTTTAATATTGACTGGCACACATGTACATCTGAAACTCCAGTTAGTCATATTAATCTATTTGGTTTCTCACAATTAATTTCTTCCACTACCAGGACTAGCAAGACCACTAATAGAGCCAGTATCCTAGACTGGATACTTGTCAATCATCACCCCCATATATATAAATTTGGGACCCTCCCTGATGATCTCCGCGATCACTGTCTAACATACATGATCAAGGATAAAGTTGATAATTTTGTGTGGTGAGGCGGAGATTATCAGGAACAACAAGAATTTCAACCCCATTCATTTCCAAAACGAACTCAAGTTGCTTAATTGGTCACTCCTTAAACAACTACCACTGGAAGATACCTTAACATACTTTAACACCAAATTCTTGAGTATTCTTAACTCCCATGCTCCTGAGCATTTTATTCAAACTAAAAGAATACCTCACCATGGCTTTCTAAAGAAACCAAGTCTAAAATCAAACTGAGAAATAAAGCATGGGATAACTGGCGCACATCTAAATCCCCTCAAGATCAACTTAAAATTTGCCTTCTCAGAAATGATGCCAAAAAATCCATTCTTTTTTTTTTTTTTTTTTTTTTTTTTTTATATATAAAGTATTTACAAGGGTGTCTATTGTTGACATATAATTGACTTTCTATACAATTGTTTCCTGATTATAATCTGCTGCAGTCATTATTCTCCAGTATTTCAGTTACTTTTTGCCATGCTACGTATAATGGTGTAGTTCTTTCAGTTCTTCCTTTAATAGTGTTCATTTCCAATTTCCAATTGCGATACTGCTGACACCATATTCATGAATTGCTTAAAAGTTGGAGAAGCTTTGGATTTCCAGTTTGATGTAATGTTCTTCCTTGCAATAGCTAGGAGAGTCCATAAGATTACATATTTTGTTCTTGGCACACAGTCGGGTACAGGTGCATTAAACAAAATAATAGATTTGGAAATCTGGAATTTATCATTGAATACCATTTGCAGAAAATAATTTATTTTATCCCAATATGGTTTAATCAAATGGCATTCGTAGAACATATGTTGCCAGTCTGCCTTTATTGATAAATCACATCTCCAGCAGCCAATATTTTTCTTAAACATAAGTTCCATTTTATGAGGGGTTACATAAGATCTGTGTATGAATTGCCATGTAAAAGTCTCCAGTGTAATGAAAGTGATGTCTGCTTTGGAGAGAGAAGAATTAGTTTTTTATCTCTGTCATTTGGCACATGTCCATTAACTGATCTATAATAATTCCATATTTTGTCATTATTATGCATTTTTATTTTTTTGTTTGTTTTATAAATAGATAAGTATCCCTTTCCAGTAATGGGTTGATTCGTTAGTAATATTATATGTTCTATAAGGTTAGGAACATTTTGTCTTATTGATGGTTGCATTGTTTCTTGTTTGCTTAATATATACTGTCTTAATTCTTGTACATGTAACCACGAACTATCTTCCATATTTAATTTCTGTTTAATCTGGTCTATTGTCAGAGGTTTTCCAGAGTTTAGCAATTGATGTCAATATATTAATCACTTTTCTTTAAGCATGTTGACTACTTCCATATTAAATGTTATTATATTACCTTGTGTGTACGCTACTGGATATAAAAGAAATTGCCATGCTTTAATATCAGGATTGCTATTAATAAGATTTTGGAAATTTTTTAATGTACAAGTAATGTATTTGGAACTTATATTTTTATTCTTATGTATCATCATATATTCCTTCATGAGCCATAGAAAATTGTTTGGTATGAAATCTGTATACTTATTTGCTACTACAAATCCTGATTTTAACCAGATTCTCTCATGAACTAGCTTCCATTTTGATGTATATTTTGTATTTAGCCATAATGATATTGTTTTAATAATGGATGAATGCAAATATATTTCTATGTCTGGTAAACCTATGCCACCTATATCCCAATCATCTAGATGATACTTCATAGCTATCCTTGGTTTTTTTGGATACCATAGGAATCTTACCATTAAATCATTTAATTATTTTATGTGCGATTTAGCTGGTGGCAAAGAGCAAGCTTGTATGACATAAAGAATTTTTGGAAATATGATCATTTTAAGTATATAAAGCCTTTCTTCCATTGAAAAGAATAATTTATTCCATCTTTGTAGATTTTTAATATTATTTAAGGTCTCTTTATAATTTGTTTCAGTTGTAGTATCTAGGTTGTTAGTTATTATAATTCCCAAGTATTTAATTATATTATCGGTAGAGATATATTTATGGTATTTTTTATTTAGATCTTTTTTATTAGTATTTATAAGCAATACATTTGTTTTGTCTCATTAAATTTAAGACTTGAAAAGTTTTGAAAGTTTTGAATTGAGTCCCATAATGCTTTTAAACTGCTATTATTATTTTGTAAGGTAATTAAAATATCAGCAGCAAAAAGTTGAATTTTAAGCTCTAGGCTGTTGTCTAGTTGTATTCCTTCAATGTTTTTATCCGTACGTATATTATTCGCTAAGGGTTCAATGACTAGCGCAAACAATAACGGAGAAAGATGGCAGCCTTGTTTTGTGCCCTTAGTTATTTTAATAGATTTAGACATACAAGATCCCAGTTTTATATAAGCCAATGATTTGTCATATAATGATTTTATTAACAAAGTGAAGTTGTTTGAGAAGCCATATTCTTCTAAAACTAACCACAGATAATCCCAGTTCACTGAATCAAATGCGCTATTTATTTCTAAGCTAATAACATTCATTTTGTTTTTTGTGACATTTATATAATCAATTAAGGAAAGAATTCTTTTAATGTTGACATAAGTGTTCCTATCTTTTATAAAACCTGTTTGATCCTCCTCTATCAAAAGTGGTAGTAATTGTTTTATTCGAGCAGCATGTATTGCCATAAAAATTTTATAATCTATATTAAGAAGTGAAATGGGTCTGTATGATGAACATTCACTGGGATCTTTATTTTGTTTCAGAATTGGTGATATTAATGTGTACTTCCAAGAAGGAGGGATGTCTTTACCATTTTTAACTGATGTAAAGACATTCAATAACAGCAAAGCCTCATTTGATAGTAATTTAAACATTTCTGGGGTGATATTATCTATACCTGGAGCTTTGTTTAATTTTAGCTTATTTACTTCAGCTTTAAGTTCTGTCATTGTTATTTATCTATTAGTTGTACCTGCTCCTGTAATAACCTGCTCCTGTAATAACCTAACTTTAACATTGTTTTTGAGAAAAGCTTTCAATACTGAATGTGTTTCTGTTTTCTCATTTTGATTATTAAGTTTATGAAAAAATAGCCTAAAAGCTTCTAGTATTCCTTCTAAATCAGATACTTTCTTTTTGGTTTCTATTTCCTTGATTTGATTTGTTTTAATAATCTTTTTAGTCCTATTTGCTATTCTTCGTTGGTTTTTAGGGTTCATTGAATAGTAACATAGTTTAATTTTTTTCTAAGTTGATCATTGTTTTGTGGTGTAGCGTCTAAGTATTTTTTATTAGTATCTTCTAGTTCTTTTATTAAGTTGGTGTTTCCATTTTGAATATCAAGCTTTAAATGATCTACTTTTGACTGTAATTCCATTAACTCCTTATTCCACTGTTTTTGTTTATTTTTATACCATCCCACCGCTCTTCCATATAGGTATGCTTTCAGTGTATCCCATATATATATTTCAGATACATCTTTTGTAAGATTAATATCTAGGAATGTTTGTGTCTCTTTAATATAAAATTCCTTAAAATCTTTGAGATTTGTTATGTAAGATGGTATTCTTGTTACTGATATCCTTCTCTTGAAACAAGTCTATCTCTAACGTTATGGTGTTATGGTCTGAAATTGGGCATGAAATTGTCTTTACTTTATTTAATTTAGAGGTTAAATCCTTTGTTATGTACACTCTATCTATTCTAGAGTATGTATTATGTCTATGGGAAAAATGTGTAAAGAATAGTGAATCTGGGATAGCATACTCATTTATGTCAACTATATTAAAAGTTTCAACAAACTCAGATAACTTTGTTAAAGGTGATCTCTTACTTGTAGTTTTAGTATTTGTGTCAGTTTTTTTTTATAATGCAATTGAAATCTCCAGCTATGATTAAATTACCTTTGGTGTATTGTACAATGTCTTCTAAGTGTTGTTTGGCCACTCTAACACCTAGTCCTGGTATCCAATAAATATTCACTAATGTATATATAATTTCATTGATAGATAGTCACTAGACAAAACATTCCTGAGTTGTCATGGAACATGTTTACGATTTTAGGCATTAAAGTAGTGTTTTTCCACAAAATTCCTACTCCCCTTCGCTTCTGATTGTAGGTGGAACTTGCTAGTGTTGTATAATTTTTATTGTTTATTTTATTTATGTCTTCCTGTGTAAGGTGTGTTTCCTGTAAAAATACTAGTTGTGCTTCACATAGCTTTAAATATCTATAAAGACTTCCCCTTTTGCAGCTATTATTTAAACCATTTACATTAAGAGAGATACATTTTGCAATTGGATTTATATTAGCTTTGCTTTTATCCATATTCATATACTCGTAACAATGTGTAGATGTGTGTACATGAAGAGAATGACTTGTTCTTTCTTCTTCCAACAGTATTACAATAGATTATAGACACCCAATAAAAGTAAATTACAAGATCATAACTGAGAACAATATAAGATAAGCAACCACCAAATCCCTCCATGAGAAAAAACATCTCATCCTTGAATGATCTAATCATTCAAGCGATCTCTCCAAGTCTGCATTTCAGCATCCTCCCCCGGCCCCGCCATATGGTAGTTTTATAATGAAAAGTATCTTGTATATCTTTTAAGTATACATGTATCTGTCTTTACAGATTACTTAAATACAGTCTTTATCTATTTTTAATATTTTATAAAACACTAAGGCAACACAACTATACATAGATTTAATACTTAACTATTTGGTTTTGTTTAAATTGTAAAGGAAAATATTTTATTTTAATACATCTTTTGTGTAGCAATAATGGTTATGCATCTTAAAAATAATATGCTTGCTGTCTATCTCCCTTATAGTGCGAGTGGCATTCATAGGTATCAAATTTATTGTAATGGTCTACCTATATATACATATACATGCATACACATACACACATATATATATACTCATACATACATACATACACACACACATATATGCATACATACATTAAAAAAAAAAAAAAAAAAAAATGTTAAGCATTATATGCCTCAGTTAACCATGCCACAAGTTGATTAAATCAGAAAGTATCCGTAACAATGAATATAACGTTACATTTGTATTGTCATTTATCAGTAATCTTATAGTTTTCTTTTAATTCAAAAAGTCATATTTTAGTGGTATGAATGCTACTAATTTGTTTTTGGCATTGGTATTTTATAGTTTAAGACTATATTTCTTAGCAATTCCTATATAATTATTAGTGCCACTGGCATATTTCATCACTAGTGTACCACATATGTCATATGTCAAATAGCAACTCGTACTCCTTATGATATTACAGGATTTATCTGCAGCGTTATAACTGTAAGGTTGGAAAATATGAGAAGCAAAGTAGGCTTTAAATATGCTATAACACAATTGTTTGGTACTTATTACTGTCAACTCTTCTACATACACAGGAAAAGATAACCTTATATGACCATCAACCATTTTCCTTCATTTTTTCTCTTCATCCTTCTATTCTCCATTTTTAATAAATATTTGTTTCTATTGTGGCTTCTTTGAATTTAGTGAGGGTACTCCATATCATATTATAGATAATATACAACGCTCAAACAGAGAACATGCCCAATATAGAGACATATTCTCAACTCAAGTGGTCCACACCATATATTTATAATGCTGCAGTCAGAAATATACTAATGAATATGCAATAACTAGCAGCTTTGCAGCATGTGTGTGTCTCTAACAAGTACATACCTATAGGATATTAAAAAGAATAGATAACACGCTCTTGTTTCATAATTAACAAATGCACACAGCCTGGTATTTACTTTCATAGACAGGAATTAGACCGGTTATTTATATGCATATCAGGTACTAACAGCATTATGTTAGTAAATGCCTATGCTATTCAAATCTTACTTTAATGCTGATTGATATGAGATGTAGCTGACAATGGCTTTAGTGTTTGTGATGTTATATAATATATATTCAGTATTATTATAAGTAAAAGTATGTTGCATGTCTATTTGCAATCTAAGGTTCAAGGCTGATCAATTTAGACATACAAGACAATCTCTTTAGCCTTGGTTATATAATAGGAGTTACTGTGTCTCTACACAACCATTCATTTTCAGTTAGGATGTTCAATATTAATATAACTTGCCTTTAATAAAAACATACTTATAATTCAGCAGTTCTTTCCTATATATATATATATATATATATATATATATATATATATATATATATATAACAATATCATAAGCAAGTCTGAGATTTTTTCTTTGCTCATTACTGCTTAATGATTGTGCTACTTGAACAATTTAATATTTCCAGAGTATCTTGATAATTAAACAGCAACTCCTTTTTACCCTTAAAATGCCTAATAACACATAGCTACATTCATGAACCTTAATTGACTTACTATCCTTAAGGTTGAGTACACTAGCTGCAGTGTGTTTACAAATATGTTATATAGTTCCAGTCAAGGACTTAAATATATTAAATTTTTATAAAATTAAGTTAAATTATAGTAATTTATGTGGGTGATCTTATCAGAAAAGATTATAGTAAAGTCTGTATGTGTTAACTATTCATACAGTTTCTTCCAAGTGATATACTTCTTTTTAAGCTTTGTGTGCTGTTTGTGTACAATTCAAAATGAATAACAAATATTACAATATAATAAAATGTCATGTATGTGTTGATACCTTCTAAATTCATTAGGTACTTCAGTGTACTTTTAATATTTGTTAAAACTGTAAAAGCACTTTGCTATCTCATAAGTAGTGTGCTGGTTACTTTAAGTAGCTTGGGAGCTGACACCACACCTATACTGTCTTGTTTTAGTGCTGACGTCACTCATGACTGTTTACTTTCATTTTATGCTGTTAGAAGGTTTAACACACTGTAATGGATTCTAACTGAAGAACCTTCATTCAGGGGTGGTAAAATAAGAGTTCCCAGCTTGTGACCATGGCGGGAAGACATAAACAAAGTAAGTGAAGTTTTTAGGGCTTTTTTTAAACCGAACACCAGCTCATTAAACTTCTATTAGTTTTCTTAACATTAAGGGCAGATATACAAGCCAAACAGTTGTTTGTTAGCCAAAAAGGCACTTTTAGCATCAAAGAATAGATAATTACTTTTCAAGGCACTTTTTGACAGTTATTACTATCAGTTTTTATATATTATTATGTGTATTAAATACATCAGTTTAGATATTTCATGCAGCTTAGTGTAAATAATATAAAAAGGAATCATGCTCATTTAAACACACCACATTAATATGTCACTGTAAATACATCATATTCTATACTAGCAGTAAAAGGCAGGTAATTTATAAATGAACTATCTAAACATCATTTAGAGTTAGAAAAATCATGACTGTAAGTATTTACACTGTAGTAGAGAAAGATATGTTACCTTGCTTTCTTTAAGGTTATTTCCTTTAGTTATAAAATGTCCTGCTTATCTTGTATTTATATTGTTTCAAAGACTGACACATGTGTAAAGCATGAAAGCTTTCAAATAACTTTTTTGCCTTACAGAGCAAATAGAAGGCAATAATGTTTGTGTTTTTCAAATGTAATTTATCGTTTCTTCTTCTTCTTGTCAGCAGTGCTCCATTCATTTTTTTCTAAGTGACGCTTAACCCCAAATTGAGAGAAATCCATTTCTTCCACATTATCCAAGGTTTTATTAGCTGAAAGATAAGAAACTTGTTGCTTGCAGAGTGTCAAAAGTTTTAGGACCTTCAGTAAAAAATATTTTTATTCTTGCAGGGAACAGCAAGTGGACTTTAAGTTGTCTTTTTTTCAATTCCTTTATCAGAGGGAGACATTCTTTTCTTGCAGTTATAACTCCAGCAGAATAATCATTATCAAATCTGATTATGTTGTCTTTGTATTTAACTGGAGAAGTTGACCAAGGAAATAAGTTCCTTGTCCTGTGATGAAAAAAACTTTACTATTATTGATCTCGGGTGATTTTTTGATTTGATGGTTGATGAAGCAGCTCTTAAGGATCTGTGGGCTCTTTCAATTCCATAAGAAAGAGCTTCAGGCAATTTTAAAACTTCTGGTAACCAGGTGGTAAGGAAAGTCATCATGTTATCTCCCTCTGTTTTCTCTGGTAGCTCATAGATGCGAAGGTTATTTAGTCTGGACCTGTTCTCTAGATCCTCTATTTTATTTTGTAATGAAGCATTTTGTTGTGATAAAAAATGTAGCTGAAGATCTTGTTCTGAGAGTCTGCCCTCAGTATCATTTAAGGATCTCTCTGTCAGCTATTTGAGACTTCTGTTGCGTCATTTCTTGTAGTTGTTGTATTTGTTTTGTAGATCTCTCCTCAAAAGTGTCCAGTTTGGTATTCATTTTGTCAAATTTCACTGACAAGTCTTGTATAGCATTTAATAAAGATTGTATCTCCTTTTTCATCGTCTGGTCCTGTGTGGTATGCTTAGAAAAGCTCATTTTCAGTAGATTCAGATATCTTCCTTCTTGTTTTTGACAGGAAAAATAATGTTTAAAGCCAAAGTTTTTGCACTGTAGACTTCGTGATATTAGTAGAAGTAATTCAACAAAATAGGTTTGTCTACAATATCTAGTTTTTAAAAATTCCTGTCAGAAATATCTTTTGAGTGCAGAGCTGGGAAAAGATGCTGCCAACCAGTCTACATCCTAGCCATACCCCCCCCCTCAAAAAAATCCATTCTGATCGATTAAAAAATTGCTACCTAAATCTTCAGCATAAACACCAAAGTAAACAACAAAAATTCTGGGCTGGTATAAATAAACTATTCCACCCTGGACAATCTACCACTCCTGTTCCCTCCAATTCCAGTCAAAAGCCACCTGAGGACATTGCTAATGCCTTTAATAATTTTTTCACCAAAACTATCCAGACCCTAGCTAGCCAACTCACTCCTGATAACCCCCTCTCATCCTCAATCACTAACGCCCTCATATCCTCTCTTTCACTTTCAACCTGCCCCTACCACTCTTATCCACTCACTACTCAAAAAGCTAAAACCCACCATCCCATCTGCAGACAATCTCCCTGCTGAGAATCTTCATATAGCTGCAGACGTAGTTGCTTATCCCACCTCAATACTGATCAATAGAACCCTGTCAGAATGTCCCATTCCTTCAATATGTAAAACAGCCCATGTTATTCCTCTCCACAAAGGGGGTTGCTCTACTGAGCTTATCCATCTGTGTAGACCTATAGCCATTCTCTCACCCCTAGCCAAAATAATGGAGAAATGCATACATAAGCAACTCATTTGCTATCTTACAATGAACAACCTACTGGCCAATTCTCAGCATGGTTTCAGGCCACATCATAGTACCACAACTGCCCTCCTTTCCTTTACCAACACTGTTAACCTAAACCAGAATTCTAATTTGCTCTCCTCAGCCCTCTTTCTTGACCTGTCAAAGGCTTTTGATATGGTCAACCATCAGTTACTAATCCACTCTCTAGAAGGCATATCCCTGGACAAACATGCTATTCAATGGTTTACATCCTATCTGAGTGGAAGAAAACAAGCAGTTCTATGGTAGGACAAACAGTCAGTACTCCTACCTCTCACCCTTGGAGTCCCTCAGGGCTCCATCTTAGGTCCACTGCTTTTTTTCCATTTTCATTAATAACCTTCATGCAGCCATCCCAGAAGACACCTGCATCTAGTACACAGATGACTCCACTCTTATCTGTTCTGCCTCCTCCCCATCAGACCTTCAAAGCCTAACCCAAACTACATTTAATACAATTGAAACCTGGTTGGCTAATAAATGCTTGCTCTTAAACCCTAACAAAACTAAATTACTACTTTTCACCCATACCAGTCAATCTAGTTCACTTTCTTTCTCCATATCATCCAACAATGGCACCTCTGTTCTCCCAGGCATCAGCACTAAGCTATCGGGGGTTATAGTTGACAACAATCTCAAATTTGACTCGCATGTAAATAAAACCATCAAAGCTGTTAACCAAATGCTCGGCTCACTATACAGAAATAAACCTTTTCTAAATCCACTAGCCCGTACTACTATAGCCTGCACTCATCTACTCTCTAGCCTGCTATATGCTTCCCCTATACTCTCCAACTTGAATAAGACTGAAATGAATAAACTCACCTGTAGTTATAACCATATAGCTAGATTTGCTACCAACTCTACATACAGGACTCAATGCCAAAACCTTGAGCTCCTAGGGTGGTTAGAGCTCCCTAACCTACTTCGGTTCAACCAGCTCATAGTTGCGCACAAAATTCTCACACACCCAGAAAAAACACCTGCTCTTAGAAACATTATAAAACCGTACTGTCACCCCAGGCCACTCCGCTCAGCTAACAAACTAATGATCCAAACTCAAAGAGCTAGTAATTGGGCTGGAGACTCACTATTTACCAACTTCGTTGGCAAAACCTGGAACTTACTCCCCACGAACCTTACCCTTGAACCCTCTCTCAATCTCTTTAAAAAAAAGCCTTAATCAATATTTTAAAAAACACTGGCTCTACCCCTGCATTAACCCAGATTAATCTCCATAGATACCTGTCAATTATACTCTTAACTAATGCCTATTTTGTGCCAGTATCTGTAGAATACTACATAATATTTAACTATATAGAAAAATGCTATATTGCAAAATGTATATTCCATAGGGCTGCTTTAAGTATCTACTGTTTTACCTTAGTACCATAATTAATGAAAAACTGTTAAATTCTTGTTTTTTCTCCTGTGTGAATGTAATTCCTACTCTGTCTTAGTTAACAGACCACTGAATAGTGTATCACCTCTATAATTGCTGTTCTTATAATCTGCTATGCTTATTACTGGTATTGCTTGTATCTGTGATTTGGAGCTTTTCTCCCCGGGCCTCCGCTGAAAATGGACACATATCCAGTCGGACTATCCCGGTTAACAAATGTAAAATAAAATAAATTGTATGATAAGATTGTTAAAAAGAAAAAAAGTAAGGTACTTGGTGTCCTCACATAGTGTTTGCACCTTGTTTCCCCTTTTGTTTTTAGCATCGCATTTTATTTACAAAGAGATCAGTTTGTTGTAGACCGGTCCATAGTGAAATGTTTACAGCATGAACTGCTAGCAGCATACAATAAGGAAAGAAGCACCACTTTTCAAGCCAGTCTCTGTGGGTGGTGTACAACTTCCAGAATTTCATGTTTTTTTGTAAGAGTGAGTGGCAGGTTTGAGGAGAGATGGAGGCAGAACATTTCAAAAGAGTTCTTTACTGTAGTGTCTGTCACGTGCATAACTTACACAGCATACTAAAGGTATCCTAATATCACCATGAGGGAGTTCAGTATTTTTTTTTCTAAAAGTAAATAAAATGCACATACTTTTCATCGGTGTTACATGAATACTCCGGGATGTCTCATGTCATTTATATTGAGGGTTACCCTAATAACTGGCACTCTCATTACTATTGAATGATTAGACTGTTTCCGCTAGGGTGCTGTTTACATAAGAGAATACAGCCACTAACTGCTAAAAATGTTAAGTGAACATTCTTTAACGATGGTGTCTGCCAGGTAACTGACTGCTTAGTTAATTGTCTGGCTGTGAAGCGGTTGTTGCTCCTTGATTAGTAACTCCTGTCGACCCTTTCTTGAAATTGCCTTCTACACACATGTGATTAAATTCCTGCACAGACTTTAACCCCCATGCCTCTGCTAGAATGCTATTCCCTGATCCCTATATGCACTACTTAACTGTGGGGAAAATGCTTGCTTGACAGTACCAACGATTCAACCCCCAATTTGTGCCTAAAGTGTTCTTCATTCTCTGTTGTCTCTTTTTCTGAACTAATGCTGCCCCTTCCCTAGAAGTACTTCTGTTTCTGTTAGTCTTCCTTTTCATGGGGATACATAATGTTTGCTTTTTAATCCCTTAATTTGACTAATGCTGCAGATATTTGCACTGTTGCCAATTGCATTATTTGAACATATTCAACATAAAGCTGAGCATGTGGACAACTTTTACTCGTCCAATACAAAGGCCCAGTGTTTCACACATCACCAGCCTTGACCTCTTACTGCTGTAACACTTTAAACAAGATATTCCAGGAGTACGTTGTGATATGCTTTCTACTAGAACATAAAACACAAGGGGAAAGTAGTAGCAAACTCATATAATTCCTTTCATTTTGGTGGAAGTTCACATTTTTGGTAGTGGGAAGCTTGGCAGTCCATGAGCATCACTTGAGTACAACTGCTGGCTTTATATGTTGAGTTAATTCAGCTGATCTTGTTTGGACACCTTGGGAGGATGACCCCCACCCCTGGATACTACCCTCAAGAGGTGTACCAAGCATGCCCTCTTGGAGGAGGATCCAGTGCAGACTTGGGATATTTTACTATTTTTGCTGTCAGCCGTGGTCAGTTTGTTATATTCTTTTTTACTTCAGACTTTGGATATGTTTGAAGGAGCATCTCTGACAACTTTCCTAGGAATATGTGGATGACATGAAGACCCCTGCTAAGGATAGGGTAGTCCCCTCTATAGTGCTGTGCTCATCACTGTAACCCTCACCAGGACAAGCATTTAGAGGATGGATAGATGCACTTCCTGACTGTTCTTTCTTGTCTCCACATCTTTCATAGTTAGGATGTGTGCATTTTCTATTTGCTTCTACCTTGTCATATGCAAAGACTTCAATTCCCTTCATTTTTCTCGCATGAATTTACAACCCTGAGACCCTCCCTTAAAATTGCAGTATATTTGTTTGTGACATTATCAGATGTTTACTAAATGATTTTTTTCTGACGGTCAAGTAGACTGACATCTATTGTAGGTAATATGATTCAGAAAATAAATCCCACCCCCAGTCTAAGTATTCAAATGTGACCACTCCAAAATAGCCACAGCAGATAAAGTTCACAAACAGGCTGTCTCCAGAAAAACAAGTCCACTGCAGTTAAATTTCTAAAATGTGATTCTTTTATACAAGTATAATTGCTAACTGTTGTCCATATGTATAATTTGGGCAGATGTAATATTTGAAAAGCTCTAGATGTGCATTCTGTTATTATTTTCCTTTGGACACTAAACACTGCTGACAAGCAGGATTTGTACAACCTTTTAGAGTAGTTGATGGAGCCTTTCTGTTATCTGCCTGGTTATCCATATTTTTCTCTTGGCTTGTGGAGACTTACTCAGAACCTTTTGCTGTTGGTGTACTATATAACAGTTGTAGAGAAGCCGTCATGTTTCTGGGAGCTGTATCACAATCATTCAGCTTCTTTACCACTTGACAACCAGACCCCCATGATGAAAGGGAGAGGTCAGATGGAAGCCTGAGGAGACAGACTTTCTGTATGTGGGGTTGGTGGGGGGGGAGACTGGGATATATATATATATATATATATATATACACACATACACTTTTTAGCATTCTTCATCCTTTTAGGCTGCAGTGTATTATGCCTGCTCAGGATGGAAGGAGTCAATTGTCATAATTTTTTTTCATAAATTTTAAGTAAACTTTTGTTAGCTATGCATAATTTGTTAGCTTGGAACACTGGATTTGTTGAGGACCGTCTTAAGTGGTTTGACTGTCTTAGGAGTAAATCTATGTTAGACTGCATCCTCAGTGCATATTCTCATTGCAGAGGTATAATTTTCAGTATCCCTCAAGGATCATTGCACATTAATATAGCAATAACACACAGCTGGATGTGGGTAATGCTGGATTTTACCCGTGGTTGGTGAAGTTTGGTCATGAGGGCGAAGCCCAAGTGACCAAACAAAGCCAGCCATGGGTAAAATCAGCACTGCCCACACCCCAGCCATGGGTTATTACTATTATACAATGACATTATTTAAGAGAAAAGAAAATAATGCCCGTGTATAATGGCGGCATGGTGGTGTTCTGCTTTGTTTACGTATCCAAAGGCTTTCTTGATGTACTGTGCATTCATATGGGATTTTAGTTTCCATGCTTGCGCAGTGCATCAGTGCTTTGGAAAGAAGGCCAATGAGAAAGGAAGGTCTTCGTTGCTCCTTTATTAAAAAGAAAAAAAAGTAGAAATTTGGGCATATCAGAGGTATGAGAGTGGCAGGCTGGAGAAAATAAAAGGAAAATCAGGTACATTTCTTTAGTTTTGAATAATGTACCTGATTTTCCTTGTATTTTCTCAGTACTGTCTCTCTCGTACCTCCGGACTGTCTGGATTTCAAATTATATTTATTGTTTTATGGTCAAGAAAACTAAACATTATAGCATATATTAATAGAAGAAGGTCCGGGTAGCCAGACTTTTTCCTATTGATGTTCTTCGTTCCCCATTGCTGCAGTCCTTACTATTGGGTATAGTCCGCGTCCAGTCGGCCCGAATACCAGAGTATAAGGCTGACGTCGGTCAGGGCGCATTAGACTGACGTCAGTACGTCAGGGTACTAATGCGCATGACCGACGCCATATCCTCAGTCTTTTTTGCCGCATGGTCCGATGCAGAAGCAGTTTTGCGAGTGCAGGTTGGCGTTCTGAAATATTTCCGAAACCGGAGTTTCAGACCGAAACAGAGTTGGCTAAGTACCCGTTGGGAACATTTTGGTTTTTCTTGCCTCAGTATTTAACCGGATGTCAGAAAAGTGAATAACTGTATTTCTTGTGGGAAACAGATACCTCATAGGGATTACCATACCTTGTGTATACCTTGTTTAGGGCCTGAGCACGACGTTGTTGGTTGCCGCTCTTGTGCTAGGTTTAACAAACGCACTATTAAGAGGAGGTTAGACTGTGCCAGGTTAGTGTTTGGGAAGCGTTGTAATTATAAAATGCCGCCGGATGCTCCGCCGCTTCGCCCAAGAAGCGCAAGGACAAAACAGCGAAGCCTAGGGTTGATGAACCGGCAGTCCCGGACGCCGGTTCTTTAGAAGGCTCAGTGGAGCCAGAGGTTTTGCCAGGAGTTTCCATGGAGTCTCAGGCAGAAGCTTTACTGTTACAGGATGTGCCTTCTCAGGAGGTAGGCCAGGCTGAGGGGCTTCTCAGGTAACTGTTCTTCCTCTCTTCCCAAGGTAGTTAGAGCCTCTCCTTCTGTTGCCAAAACTTCTTTGAGAGGTAGGCCTAGTTCAGCTTCAGTGGGGCTTCTCCTAGCATTTCGGTTCTGTACCTAAGAAACATATGCTTAAAATGGCAGAAGATTTGATTACTATGATTAGAGGTTCTATGCCCCGCCTGATAAGAGGCCTAGGGTGGAACCGAGTTTGATAGTTTTGAACAGTGTTCAGAGGCTTCAGAGTCTTCTGCAGAAGACTTGCAGGAGTATCCTACTTATTCTGATTCTGATGTGGATGATTCCACTCCTACAGCTTCTCCTCCTGAGGATTTCTCATTTTCAGAGACTCTGCATTCCATGAGGGAGCACTTTAAATGGGAAGGCCAGGATTACTCTGATTCCAGGAAAAGGCTTAGGGAATTCTTGTTTTTACCCCAGCATAGGCCCTTAGCTATTCCTCCTGTGTTGAATGTGGTGGAAGATGTTTTTGCAGAGGCTTCCCTGACTCTTTGCCTCCTGCTCCTGTTAAGCCTGATAGGTATTATAGGGTGCCCGAAGCTCATAAGTATTTGTTTAAGAGTCCTAGGGCGGACCCAGAAACTATTTCTCAAGGGCCTAAAGGTGTTAAGGCTTCTGTGGTTAAAAATCCTGTTCCCACTGATAAAGAGGCAAGGGCTTTGGATAGGTGGGGAAAGAAAGTGTATACTTCTTCCACTCTAGCCATGAGAGCGTTGAATTGTCAGTTTCACATGCTAAAATATCAGAATTATCTCCTTTCACAATTAAAATCTAAGGTGGATGCTTTGGCGGAAGGTATTGAGTGTAAAGTGTTGCTGGATTTGGTTCATGTGTCTGAACAAGTGGGTAAGCATTCTTTGCAATGTGGTTTTGATGCTGTACAGGCCTCCTCGAGGGTGGCTGCTACTAGTTCTGTTCTTCGCAGGCATGCCTGGTTGAAGGATCAGAATTTAGCTGAGCATGTTAAGACAAGGATTTTGGATGCTCCTTTACAGTCTGATGTGTTGTTTGGATCGCCTGTGGAAGCAGTTTTAAAGAAAATGGAAGACAAAGCTAAGTCTATGCAAACTGTTAAAGATTTTTGCAGGTGCAGCCACCAAGTTTAGTAGAAATTGGCCTGCTAAGGGGTGGACATATCCTGCTTATGATTCCCAGTCTAGGGGTAGGTCTAGACGTGGTGGGGCAGGGCTCAAGGTTCTTTTAGGCCTAGAACAGGAGTTCACCTGCTCAGACTTCTGGTGAGGGCAGGGTCAGTCCTTTCAGAACAGACCCAATGACCTGTCTTTTCAGCTGCCAGTAGATTCTCGTCTGGCAGCTCCTTTGGGAGGAAGACTGTCTCTTTTCAAAGAAAATTGGGATTTAATTACTCAAGACAAATGGGTGTTGGATATCATTCACCACGGTTACAGATTTTATTTCCATACAATGCCCCCTTTCAAAGGCATGCCAGACGTTCCTCCTCCACAAAGAAAGGAGGCTCACAAGCAAGTTTCTCAGTTACTTCAGATGGGGGCCATTCAGCCAGTCCCTGTATCAGAAAGGGGCCTAGGATTTTATTCTCGCCTGTTCCTAGTACCAAAGAAGGGGAACACGTGGAGACCAATTTTGGATTTATCTCTCCTCAACACTTTTCTGGACATTCCCAAGTTCAAGATGTTGACGTTACAACAGCTTTTACCTCTGCTGGGCAAAGATCACTGGATGGTAACTTTAGATCTCAAGGAAGCTTACCTTCATGTGCCTATAAGGCTAAGTTGCAGGAAGTATCTGCGGTTTCGAGCTGGAAATTCTCATTATCAGTTCTCTGCATTGCCCTTTGGCTTATCTACTGCCCAGAGTATTCACAAAGGTTCTGGCTCCAGTGATAGCTTACTTCAGGCTTCAAGGAATTCAAATCTATCCTTACTTGGACGACTGCCTGATTCTGGCTCAAGAAAAGGAAGACCTTCTACAGCATCTGGAATATGTTATAGCAGTGCTAAGATGCCTAGGGTATTCTGTGAACGAAATAAAGTCCAGTCTAGTACCCTCTCAAGACATGTGCTTTCTGGGTGTGAGACTGAATACAGCAGCCCAGATGGCCTTTTTAACCCCGGACAAACAAAAGAGTCTGTCACTTTACTTCCATCAACTATCTCATCAGTCCGTGCTGACTGCAAGGACAGTCCTTCAAGCATTAGGGTTCATGGCATCTTGTATTCTGGTGCTTCCCAATGCCAAACTGCATATGAGGAAGCTACAATGGTATCTCAAAATGTATGGACACAGCACTGCCAGGATTTGGACACTGTCATTCAAATAATACCTTGCCTTCAAAAAGAATTTTTGTGGTGGGCTCAGGAATGTCACCTAAACAAGGGACTCTCTGTGACCCGGCCAGAGGCGAGTCAGATTTTAACGACAGATGCCTCGGACATTGCTTGGGAGCTCATCTAAATGGAAAGTGGATACAAGACAAGTGGCCTGCCAGACTACAGCATCTACATATCAACATGAAGGAGATGTTAGCAGTCCAGTTTGCATTAATGGCTTTCAAGGAGTTACTTCTTCCAGGGCAGGTGTTGATTCTAACAGACAACACAACTGTCATGTGGTACATCAACAAGCAAGGGGAACACATTCTTATCCTCTATGCAGGCAAGCAATGATTTTATGGGAGACTGCGCTAAGCCTGCAACTAACTCTTCAGGCAAGGTTTCTGCCGGGAGCACAGAACTCCTTAGCAGATGTGTTAAGCAGACAAATCATGGATCCCCACGAGTGGAAACTGGATCTTCATGTATTTCAAAATTGACAGTGTCATGGGGACTCCAGACATAGATCTGTTCGCTTCTCCACTAAACCACCAGCTGCCACAGTATTGCACAAAGGGGTTTCATCACACAGCTTGGAAAGTGGATGCTCTGTCTTTCAGTTGGAAAAACCTTCATGTGTATGCCTTTCCTCCTCTGCCTCTTCTTCCAAAGGTACTATTAAAGGTCAGACAAGACAGGCCAAGGATGATTTTGATAGCTCCAGATTGGCCTCGCAACACTGGTACCCACTACTACGGAGTCTGGTAAGGAAGCCTCCATGGCCTTTACCTCTGATTCCTCATCTGTTATCTCAGAAGGATGGTCATCTGCTCAATGTCAAGCTTCACTCTCTTCATCTAACAGCCTGGCATATTCTGTGTTGAAACACAGCAGGTCTCAACTTCCTCAACAAGTTTTAAATGTGATTATGGAAGCTAGAAGACCTATTACAAGGAAAGTGTACGCAGAAAAATGGAAGAGATTTTTATTTTGGAGTACAGCAAAGAATTTGCAGGTTTCTGAGCCTAATTTGAGTGTGGCTCTTCAATATCTTACTGAGTTATTGGACAAAGGTTTGTCCTTCTCTTCCATTAAGATTCATGCTGCAGCAATTTCAGCTCACTATGATTGTGACCCACCATTGTTTTCGCATCCTTTGTTCAAGCAGTTTCTTAGAGGGGCAAAGAATATAAGACCCCCACGTAGAGCTCCTACTCCTGCTTGGGATCTCAATTTTGTGTTGGAAAAACTTACTCTACAACCTTTTGAGCCTGCGGCTACTGCTGAATTGAAATACTTGTCATGGAAGACTGCTTTTCTGTTGGCTATTACTTCTGCAAGAAGGGTGTCTGAGTTGCAGGCCCTTATGGCAGTAGAGCCATTTTGATTTTCCATAAGGATAGGGTATCATTACGTACTAATCCTTCCTTTATGCCTAAGGTGGTTTCTAGTGTGGCTTTAAACCAAACTATCCATTTGCCTACTTTTTATGCAGACCCCCAAAATAAAGGGGAAAAGATTTTGCACACTTTAGATGTACACAGGCAATTGCGTTATTATTTAAGCAGGACTAAGGATTTCAGGCAGTCTCAGCAGTTGTTTGTTTCTTTTGCTTTGAGTTCACAGGGCAAGCCTGTGTCAAAGCAAACTATTTCTAGGTGGATTGGCTTTTGCATTGCATTTTGTTATTCCCATCATGGCAAGGAGATTCCAGCTGGGATTAGGCCTCATTCCACTAGGGCTACTGCCACTTCAACAGCATTTCTAAGGGGGGTGGCAACTAAGGATATTTTGGAAGCAGCTACTTGGAGTTCAGTGCATACTTTCTCTAAGCATTATCACCTTCCTATCTACTCTAAGTCTAGGGCTGGTTTTGCCACAGCTGTTTTGCAAGGCATGTTGTCAGCTCCTGCTTCTTTATGATTTGCCAGCCTCCCTTACCTCTGCTTTGGGATTCTACCCAATAGTAAGGACTGCAGCAATGGGGAACGAAGAACATAGTACAGTTTTGTACCTACCATAAATGTAGATGTTCGAGGATCCCCATTGCTGCAGTCCAATTTACCCTCCCTCCTTCCCCTCTGTGTTTAGGGGTGGTTGTGTAGGTGAGGTTACATGCTTATATTTTTGTATATATTCTTGTATATATTGTACATATTTTTGGTGCAGGTATTTTGGGCCTTGTCTTTTTAGGGTCTTCTGACATCTGGGGCAAGAAAAGACTGAGGATATGGCGTCGGTCATGCGCATTAGTACCCTGACGTACTGACGTCAGTCTAATGCGCCCTGACCGACATCAGCCTTATACTCTGGTATTCGGGCCGACTGGACGCGGACTATACCCAATAGTAAGGACTGCAGCAATGGGGATCCTCGAACATCTACATTTATGGTAGGTACAAAACTGTACTTTATATGCTCAATTTATAATTGAGCATGTCACCCGGACCTTCTTCTGTTAATATACGCTATAATGTTTTTTAGTTTTCTTGACCGTGTGAGTATGTGCATGTATGTGCCTTCTGTGGAAGGTTGGGTGCCGGGCTGGCAACTCGACACTGTAAAACTCCTCTGCCAATCATGAGCGGACAAATGATCTGCTGTGGCGACCCCTAACCGGGAAAAGCCAAAAGAAGAAGATGAAGAAGAAGATATCCTCAATTTATAATGGGCACGCTGGCTGGGCTGACCAGTCAGCGTACTCATTTTTGAATATTAATGGCCAGTCATTGTATAATTTTCAGTATCCATCAAGGATCACTGTGCATTAATAAAAATTATTATCTTGTATCTCACCCTGGTTTGACCCCATTACTAATGGTCTTGTTCTTCATAGATGTGGACACCCTTTACCCTGTATCCAGAAGTCCTTCAAGATCTTTTAAGTCTGACATGGCACACCTCACAGAAACTGAAATGCTAAGAAGTGTTTTTATGAAACTAACCAGCTTTTCCATAATGCCCCCCCTTTGATCCATGTTGCAAAATTTAAATAATTTGGTATATGGCTTGAAGATTTACTTTAATTTACCAGTCAAACTCTAATCTGCAGAAGTTGGCCAATTAAAAACTGCCTATAAAGCTTCTGGACTACTGACCTATGAGGCTTGTATTGCAGTTGCTAAGTACAAATCTTTCTGACTGTTGGGTTATGTTGCTGTCACTACACTGTATATCACACCTGGGTAAAAAAAAAATGTACAGACTTGTCTTAACAAATGGGAGAAGTACTGTTGCTTCTTATCCAGCTAGTTGCTTCCCACCACTAAGCAAAAGCTTCTTTATCCTCCTTACCCTTCTTTGTATACCTCACCATAAGGATTATTGCCCGTTTCATAATGTAACGTTTATTGTGATATAAAACGGTGTATTGCGGTTTCCCCTTTTTGTGAAGTTTTGGGTGATTTGAGGACTCCTAAAATTAGAGGTACTTAGAATTGTAAGACAGAAGGGGTGGTAAAAATACTTAAAATTCTCGTCTGATATTTATGAAGGTTTTCTGAAGTCTGTTCAGTAAAGACGCAGTAGTCGAGTTTAACACTTTTCATTAGTTGCTTTTACCAACTGGGATCTGCAATTTCATCACTTTGTACCTGGGGGCAGTGACTCACGTGGCCCCACACTAGCTGCTCTACTGCAGAAAGATTGGTAGAGCAGATTAAAGTATTCCCCTAGGTCCTCAAATATGGATCATGGCTGTAGAATTGTGAACGTCAGGCTAGACTTCATATTTTTAAATGTTATAATGTTAAATGCAAACATATTTAAGTGTTGGAAAACTTACTGGTGTAACTTAACTGATGTGATATGGTTAATATTTTGTGCATGTGCTAGCATGTTCTCCAGTGATTGACAGTGAGGCTACATAAACTGTTACCATTTCTTTTTGCTACTGTTACTCATCCCAGAATAGAAATAAATAAATAAAGGAGTTTGCAGAGAAAATGTATTGGGTTAAAATAAATACTATAATTCCTGAAAAATGTCTGCAATGACCAATATTTAACAAGTGGACTATTAATAATGCCTACTTCTGGCAAGTGGGCTGCCCCCCACCCACCCACTTGCTGTAGTTTAAACACATTTGTGATGGGGGAGGCAGCAGCTTCCCAGTGGATGTGCTGTGCCTTATTTCTTTTTTGGTATTCTTTTAACCTTGACAAAAATTGTATGTATGTATATGACTGTAAATGTTGCTTCTACATATTCATAAATAACCTACTCATTATGGGCAGGAATTAAGGAGGAAGCAGTCTGTAAACACACTCTGTGGGTGGGGTCTGCTGTTGTGCATCCCTTGGGTGCTTAAAGCAAATTATAGTACTCTATATGTTTTAATATAGTTCACTACTCTTTCTTGTTTGTAGTTATCTGTGAGGCCACTTACATTTAATGAAAGCATCACTGTTTTAAAAAGTTATTATTCACATCTCTTATGTGTACAACACCTTTTTTGTTAAATGTCTAGTTCCAGCTTTTGTGTTAACATGCATACACTGTTTTGTAGGTTGAACTTGTATACAGTTGTTTCTTGTCGTATACTTTTGAGCCTTTGTCACATCTTATACAATTTTTGTTTTATTGAAAGCTTTTAAACAAAAACAAACACACCCAATACCCTCTAAAACATATTAGCTTAATACTAACACACAACACTATGTACACCTTCAGATATTGAGTTTTTAATAGGAACAAAAGTCCCAAACTGACAGCCAGACTCAGACTTGAATTCACCTAAAAGAAAGGTTATCCATGCTAAGATGCATGGTGCAGCCTGTGTTTCTACTGAATGCTGAATGTTTTTGTCTTATCTTTATAGCCCCAACCCCTGAATGTTTTCAGAGAACATTGAGAAAGCCCTGAATGCTTTCAGAGAACATTCTCCTAGCCAATTTATTTTTTCTCCAGCCAATCACTGTCCACCAGACTGTAGCCAGTTTCTCTATCAGATTGTCGGCCAGTTTCCCTTTATCAGATCGTTTCCATGGAAACATGAAGACCAGCTGCAGAATTGTTGCTGAGCATACATGTATTTGCTAGGAAAAAAACTCATAATATTTAATGTTCTTTTTCATTTACTTGATCTCTCTTAACTTGTTACTAAATCAGTGCAAGGTCTCTAATCTAGTCATTCCCCTATGCAAGAATGAGAAAAGCATAATTTTTCTTTTATCATGGTTTTTAACAAGTCCTTTTTTTTTTACATTACAGTACCTACATTTCTTAAAACTGAACAAGTAGAAAGACAGAAGAGGGGAGTAAGAAAAGAAAGAACAGCAGCATCTATTTGCAATCCCCATTACTCTTGCAACTGACTAAAAAAATTATAGCATGTAAAGAGAAACCAATGCCATAATATTGGTGCTATTTAAGGGAAAAAATCTTTACTTAGTTAATTTTCTTCATCTTCTTTCCCTCCCCAAAGCACTTTTCCGAACATTAATGACATGAAGTAGGGCATATGCTTTAGTCCCCTACAAGTCCACCAGATTCTGAAAAAAGCCCAATATTTCCAAATTTTCTTGCTGTCATATTTCACAAATATAATTATTGCATTGTAATCCCGTATTGTTACTGGTTTTATTACTGTCACCTCCAAAATCCTGTCTCTTCTTCATTTCCAACATACTCTCGATTCTTCTAGTCTGCTCTAGTGCTCCCTTCCTTCTCTCCGTTTTCCGTTGAAAAATTTGAGGTTTCATAGGTACAGTCCCTCTGTGGTCTTTATTACCAGAAGAATAAGAAGTAGAAGCTTCTTCTGTTTCACAGCTTACTTTTTGTTGGACAAACTTTTGTATTTCCTCCTTAACATGTACTTCATCAAAAAATGATTTTGTCCCTCCAGTGAAGAATACTTTGAAGACAGCTGGGTACAGCAGCATAAATCTTGTACCTGCATCTTGACATTCACTGAATAGTGGAATAAATTTGCTCCTCTTCTGTCTGGTGCACAATGAGTAATCACTCTGCTGTCTCCCAGTTACAGTACTTTGTCATTCTGCCACAGCCTTTTCGGATCAACTCCTTCTGCTGGTAGGATCGCATCTTTACTATTAAAGGTCTAGGCTGCTTTCTTATAGCCAGGTTTGGAGCATACACACAATGTGTCCTTTCAGCTAACAACTGCTGCTATGGAATACCAGTCCAGATGTTCATGTTTCACTGTTGCAGTCATCACTTGTGGGTTATCCCTGCTGGTAGCCCTCTGCCGGCCCAAATACCAGAGTAAAGTTTTCCTCCTGCGTCGGCTGTTCTGCGAGTGTAGCTGACATCAGGTCGTCAGGACTATAAAGGGAGACAGCTGAAGTCATTACAGCAGACTTTCTTGCCGTGGAGCCCGAAGCAGAAGGAGTTTTGCGAGTGCATCAGTCAGCCATTGCCAGAGTGAGGACAACCATCTAAAGCATAGTACCCCATTGGGGAATCTTTTCTTGCCTTAATCTGATGTCAGAGAAAGTTAATAACTGTCTCAGTTGTGGAAAGCAGATCCCACACCGAGACTTCCATTCTCTCTGGGTCACTTGTTTAGGCCCAGACTACAACGTTCCAGAGTGTCTGATCTGTGCCCTTTTTAATGCTCGTACTATTAGAAAAAGAGCTGATATTGTAGTGAGGCATTTTAGTTTGTCTTTCCAGCAACGTGAAATGATGTTGGTCTCTCAGGCAGTTTCTGACTTACCTAGGAAGAAAAAGGACAAGAACAAGGATAAAGATAGGCCTCTTAAAGTTAGGCCCTCTGATGACTCCGGACAACAATCAACTTCTACTCAAAGCAAGGCTTACAGCTAAACTCGGTGTGGTGCCTTCACAGCCCCTGATGACAGCCAACAAACTGTTGCAGGCCTATACCGAGACCCATTCTGAGTCCGGTATGCTGCCGGGTCGGCCTCCTCCAGCAGGGATGTGGCTTTTTCCTCACATGGTTTGGTCCGGAGCCACTTTGCAGGCACCAGCTTCTGCTGAGATCCCACCAACATCCGAAGTCAGAATTAGACTGACGGCAATGCCATCGGTCAAATTGACTCTGTATAAAACCTTTCCTTTGGGGAAACCCTAAATATCCTCAAAGAGCATTTTTAGTGGGAGGCCCAGTACCACCCCAAGTCTAGAAAGAGACTAATGGAATTTATTGATTTGTCTCCACATAAGCCTCTAGCCATTCCTCCTGTCCTCGATGTTGTAGAGGATGTTTTCTTAGAATCTGCCCTCTCCCCTGATTCCCTCCCTCCAGCATCCAGGAAGCCTGACTGATACTACAGGGTGCAAGACTCGCACAGATACCTTTTTAAAAAAACCCTACTGCAGACCCTGAAGTAATTACTCAGGGCCCTAAAGGAGCTAGGGCTAGTTCTTCTAAAAACCCCATCCCAGCTGACAAGGAAAGCAGAGCATTAGACAGGATGGGTAAAAAGGTTTACACCTCAGCTACTTTAGGTGTCAGGGCATTAAATTGACAATTTCATATGATAAAATTTCAGCAGAATGTGCTGGAACTGATAAAACAGAAAATATCTGCAATGCCTGACAGTAGCACTACCAGAGAATTAACAGACGTCATACAGTCTAGCTCTCCGGTAGCAAAGCACTCCTTGCATTGTGATTTTTTGATGCCGTAGAAGCCTCTACCTGGGCTGCAGCTACAGGATCAGTTATCAGAAGGCACACCTGGTTAAGGGAGCAACCTTTGCCTAACCAGGTAAAATCCAAACATTTAGATGCCTCTCTGGAAAAGAAGCAGTTGTTTGGCACCGAGGCTGAGGAGGTCATCAAAAAAATGGAGGACAAAGCCAAATCCATGCAGACTGTCAAGGAATTTTTACAGGTGCAACCACCCAGGTTCAGCAGAAACTTCTCTACTAAGCACTGGTCCTTTCCCTTGCAAGCAAAGCCAGTGCAGAGAATGGGAAGCAGGGACAGAATCCCTAGACCGCAGGCACGCAGCCAACAAAGAACTAGGCAGTGGTCCACTGCCACTCCAAGGCAGGGGAGTTCTAAGCCTGCTACCTTCGGGTACTCGCAATGACTCACTACCCCCCAGGTCTCCAGACAAGCTAGTAGGAAGACTAACCCTCTTCCTAGAAAACTGGCAGGCCATCACCTCAGGTCTATGGGTAGAGATTCTATTTCGAAGAAAAAACAAGGAGGTTAGGTTGCCCAGATATCGCTGCAGACCAGACAGCAAAAGAGGTTCGTCAGATCCAAAAGCTTTATGCTCAGCTCACTATAGAACCCGTGCCCAAGGAACAGACTGGGAAAGGATTTTATTCAAGACTATTCCTGGTGGGTACATAGCGCCCTATCCTAGACCTCTCCACCCTGAATCTGTCCTTTCTGGTTCCAGAATTCAAAATGTTACTACAAAAACTACTACCCATGCTCCTGCCACAAGCCTGGCTAGTTACCCTAGATCTGAAGGATGACTGCCTGCATATCCCTATCAGGCAATCCTGCAGGAACTACCTAATGTTCAGAGCAGGGTCCCAGCGCTTTCAGTTCTCTGCACTGCCCTTTGGCTTGTCCACTGCTCCCAGAATCTTTACAAAGTGATTAGCTCCAGTCATTGCTTATTGCAGGTAGAGAGCCATATACATTTACCCCTATCTCGATGACTGCCTCATTCAGGCAGAAACCAAGGAAAAGCTCCTACAGGACATCTCCTTTGTGCAGACCCTACTGACCTAACTGAGATTCACCATCAACCTGCAGAAATCACAGCTATTACCCAAATTAAGGATTACCTTCCTGGGCACCCTACTAGACACATCCACACAAATGCCCCCCTCCCCACACCGGAAGCAGACCTTTCTTCAATCCTACTTCCAACAGCTGGCGTATGAGATCCACCTCCCAGGCAGGAAAACAATGAAAGCCCTAGGATACATGGCTTCCTGTATCCTACTGGTAACCCTTGCCAGATTGCATATGAGGAAACTGCAGTGGTACCTAAGTAACCTTTGGTGCCAATGCACCCAGTCTCTGGAGCACCAACTCCCACTAATTCCTTGCTTAAGGAAGGAGCTCCTCTGGTGGGCCCAGGCATGCTCCTTGAACAAGAGCCTTCCCTTTATTCTTCGGCCACACGAACAAACCTTGACCACGGATGCCTCAGACATTGCCTGGGGTGCCCACGCAGGAACTCTACAAACCCAGGCCTTTTGGGAACAGGAGGTTCTAGGTCTTCACATCAATCTGAAAGAGATGCTAATGGTGCACAGAGCTTTCGTGAGCTATCATAACCTTTCAAAAGCATCTGTCCCCCAAGGTACTTTTAATCAGGACAGACAACACTACTGTCATGTGATACATCAACAAATGGGGGGGGGGGCACTCATTCTTACCCCTTGTGTCACCTTGCCATAGAAATCTGGCAGTCTGCCTCCAATCTGGGACTGCATCTCATAGCTAAATAACTTCCAGGGAAGCAAAACACCCTGGCAGATCACTTCAAGCAGACAGATCATGGATCCCCACAAGTGACAGTTGCACAGGGAAACCTTCTTACAGATCAGTCGCATCTGGGGGGAACCAGACATAGACATTTTTACAAGCTACCAGAACTGTCAACCTACCAGGTTCTGCTCAAGACAGTTTCACCCAAAAGCCTTGGAGAGTGGATGCCCTCTCCTTCCACTGGAGCAGCCTGTTTGTGTCTGCCTTTCCTCCACTCCCTGTGATACACAGGGTACTACTCAAGTTCAGAGAGGAAGGACCAAGGGCTATCCTGATTGCCCCACACTGGCCAAGGCAGTACTGGTACCCCATGCTCCTCAGCATGACCATGCATCCTCCCTTTCCTCTGGCCTCCGGCACAAACCTTCTCACACAACAAGGAGGGAAGCTCCTGCATCCAGGCCTGGCCACACTCGAGATAACAGCATGGCTGATTCCTCAAAGGTGGATAACTCATCAGCAATCAGGTGTTAGACATTATTAAGGAGGCTCGTAGACCCAGAACCAGAAAATCTTATGCCTCTAAGTGGAAGAGATTCACCTGCTGGTGCACTAACAGGAGCACTTCCAGCACTACAACCTCTTTACCGCTACTCCTGGACTACCTGGCAGAGCTCCTCCATAAGGGTTTGTCTAAGATTCATGCTTTGGCTATCTCAGCCTACATCCCGGCGGATCAGCCTTTATTCTCTCAACACTTCTTGAAGCAGTTCCTCAGAGACGTGGCTCACATCAGACCACCTAGAAGGCCACCTGCACCAGCTTGGGATCTAAACTTTGTCCTGGAAAAACTCTGTACCCCCTTTTGAGCCAGCTTCCTCAGCAGATCTTAAATACCTCTCTTGGAAAACTGCCCTTTTGCTAGCCATCACTTCTGCTGATGGTATATGAGCTCCAGGCGCTTTTGGCTACTGATCCCTTCATCATCTTCCATGCGGACAGGGTCTTTCTAAGAACCAACCTCTCCTTTATGCCTAAGGTGGTCTCTGATGCAACCCTTAACCAGGCTATGCACCTACCTACTTTCTTTCCTAAACCTACAAATAGGGGGGAGAGAACTCTGCATACCTTAGGTGTGCACAGACAGCTGAGATTTTATTTTGACAGAACAAAATCAATCAGGAAAACTGACCAGCTCCTGGTTTCGTTCACCCCTGGGGAGAGGGGAAACCCATTACTAAGCAGACCATTTCCAAATGGAGCTCTCATTGCATACATTTCTTCTACACCTTCCATGGAATGGGTCCCCCCAAAACCATCATATCCCATTCCACAAGAGCAGCCTCTACCTCCACAGCCTTTTTTTTGGGGGGGGGGGTCCTACTAAGGAAATTCTGGAAGCTACTACTTGGACTTCTACACACTTTCACCAAGCACTACCAGCTAGATACATTCTCCAAAACCAGGGCAGGATTTGCATCTGCAATCCTACAGGGCATGCTAGCATCCCCTTAATTGGTACAGCTTTCCTCCATGCTCTTCCTCAGCTTTGGGATTCCTCTCAAGTGATGACTGCAACAGTGAAGCGCAAAGAACATAGTACAGTTGTGTACACTTAAAATGTAGATGTTTGAGTGCATTCACTGCTGCAGTCCTGTTTCCCTCTCACCTACCCCCCTTTCTTGCCTAATGTATATATCTTCTGGGGCTCCTACCCTTTGGGGGTCAAGAAAAACTGATGTAATGGCATCGGCTGTCTCCCTTTATAGCCCTGATGACCTGATGTCAGCTACAGTCACAGAACAGCCGACACAGTAGGGAAACCTTTACTCTTGTTATTCAGGCTGGCCGAGAGCTACCCAGCAGGGAAAACCCACAAGTGATGACTGCAACAGTGAGTACACTCTAAAATCTACATTTATGGTAAGTGTACACAACTGTACTTTGCTTATTTGTGCTTTTGTAAAATGAATGCAGTCTGTTCCTTCCACCTTCTCTGGTATAGCTGAAAATCTCAGGTTTTCCCTGTGTGCTCTGTCCTCTAATTCTGTTATTTTTTGAAACATCTCTTCCTGAGCAGTCGCATATTCAGCCAGCCTTTTTTTCATTTCAACCTCTGTTTTTTGCAGCTTTATCATCTCATCTGAATATCTGTTTAAAGCTGCTTCCATTTTTTTTTTCAGCATTTTGTTGTCTGTGTTGATGTACTCCATCAGTGTTGTGTTTATTTTAACAAGGTCTGTATGCAGTTTTCCTGTATCTTCCTGTAGGTTATTGGAAGGCATGTCTGAAGGTTGCATTGCTTTTTTTGAATGGCTGCAGAACCTTCCCCAGTCAGTGTTTCTTCCTCACTTTTTGTAGCTGATTTTTTCCAGGTCTTCTGTATTTCTTTATTCTTTGCATCCAGGCAGTGCATGTACTAACCAGTTACTGAAATTTACCCTTAAACACAAGTCTACTGGCCTTCTCTGCTGATTTTCTGTTTTCATACTGTGAGAGCTAGAAATGAGCTGTTACTCAATGTGCAGCCATCTTGGAAGTCCCCACTGCACACATTTTTAGGATCATGCATAAATGCATGTATTCTTTTGGATTCACCCTCATGGTAGTTTTATATTTCTTGTTTAAAACAGCAGCATTTGGTAGTGTGTGTTTCCGGTTTGCAGATTTGAATATTTTTCCAATAAGCAGTGAAACAAAATATTAACTAATAATGAACTGAGGTACTTATTTCAACCAGTCTAGCTCATATATGGTTTGAAGAAGGACTTTTAGTACTGAGTATAACATATATGAAGCTGTTCGGCATGAATAGCTGGTACTGAAAGTAGCAGTGTGATAAATTGTCCACGCTACTGCTGCTGCTCTCATAGTCCACCAATACAAGTGCCCTTCAGTTATGGCCACTTTGTGAGTGTTCAGACTACTTGTCTGATTGTGATAAAAATTGCCACAGTAAGAAGTATTCCAGTTTTCTTTACACAAATATGCATACTAGTTCTGTAAAGACAAAGTAATGACTTTCTAACTTTATCAGTTCATTAGGGTCATTTTTATCCACAGTCATTTCCCAAACATAGCAACTATAGCTACATTGCCTGCATCCTTCTCAGATATTTGTCAAAAATTAATAAGAAAAGTAATCGCCAAAGTAACATATTTTGAATTTGTTAAATACAAGCACACGGCCATTGTAAAGTATTCCAATTTAATTCACATACACTTGCACTCTAGTCTCGTAAAGCCATTTTAAAAACTATGATAACATCTAAGGTACTTTCATCCACATAGCCCCCCCCCCCACCAGCAGTTATAGCCACTTTGCGGACTGTACGCTGCTTATTGTAATGAAGGTATAAGTTGCATGTACTTTATTGGTAGCTTTGAATAAACTACATGAAATTGTACACATCTATCACTTGTATCACACCATAAGACCTAGCCATGTGTAACATTGTTTAACTTTAAATGGAAGCATATTTATAATAGCATAAGAAATATGAACTGCCTGATTGTGCATACTGACTTAGCATATACTATCTGTATGGAATTAAGTCATCTGAATAGTAAAACATTTAAACAGAGCTATTACTAAAGCAGATGTTGGCTGTTGGCAAATGACCTTACTTTTCTTTGGTCATTGCTTCATCTACAAATGCAATGTCTGCTACTCTTGAAGAATAAATGGCCTATATTGCATTAAATAAATTGGTGTGCTGATAATTTTGCTATAACATTTTCCTGAACTCCAGCTATGCAGTGGGGAATGGTTGGCAAAAAAAAAAAAAAAAATAGTTTCATAGCTAGTTACTGTGCATGCAGTTTGAGACCAACTCATTACATCCGAGTGACTCCTCCAGGTGCATTCACAGTTAACTCCTACTGACGCCTCTAGGCATCAAATATTGCTTGTTCATATTTGCATCAGTAATTCCAAAACCATGAGTTTTACAACATTTCATCTAACAGCTTACACAATAGAAAACTCCACTGCATTATTATTTGACCTCTGTCTAGTGCAAGTAAGTGGATGTTAATTGTTGTTTATATGATATTAACTTGTATAGATATTATTTTCACGTTTCTAAATATCTCAACAACCAAATAACACAGACAGAACTCCTTAGCCTCATATGAAAGCTCTTAGATGAATAAAATTCTGCTGACAGTGTGTGTAACTTGAGTGGCTGTTGAGATATTGTACGTTGTTTACAAAATATTACAAATGTAATAGTTACTGTGTGTAATGGTGTGTAGCTTTGTGACTGCAAAGGGAATTTGCTAGGATGATTTTTTTTTTTTTTTGTGCAAGAAGAGGACACTGAATTATGCTAATTGTTTGGATATGGTGGTAAAGCAATGTATGTATATTGCATAGCAGATGTGGCAGCAGGGTTAGAGCCACAGCAGTGTGAAACTGCTGTCGAAAGCTGTTGTCTACCGTTTTTGTTCTTTATAGCAACCTACATAAACTGTCAGCTTAACCTGAGTAGTACAATGTGTGGTGTCCATGTGGAATTTAAATACCAGCAAGTCAATAGTATACAGCAGTAAATTTAATTTCCAAATATTTTGGTATTCCCCCTTTGTTTTAATTAACATTTTTGTGGAATAGACTCCTTATACATTGTGGACGGTGACTGCCCATGAATGATTTTTAGGGTGCAGGTGTTTTGGTTGCCGTCTTTCATTGTTTTTTTTTTTTTTGACACCCACAGTCTACTTTGTCTGACTTTGCCTCATTTTCCTAGTTTTTCCACTCTGCCAGTTTAATCTTGTTAAGTGATGTGTGTGTCTGTTACCCAGCATCTGTATAATATTAAGAGCCTGCTTCTGAAACTGCGGCAGTTTGTTCCAGATGCTGCAGACCCTATAGTTTTAAACTTAGCACTACCCTGTGAAGAGCAGTGGATGCTGTATGCTTTTATATAGCTTTGTATTTTATAACTGTACTTGCCAGTCATTTATTACTTAGTATGCATTAAAACAATATATATGTATTTTTATACCAGTTTCGTTTTTATTCCTTGAGTGTATAATACAGTAGTTGTTGTCATTACACTTAACTCTTATGGCAACCACTGCAATAGCATAATAGAGGATTATAATGAAAAGAAAAATATAATCATAATAAAAAATGTGCTTGTATTACATTAGAAACAATATAAAGATGATGTCCGTGTTGTGGTATGTTGTGTCTTTGCGTGTATACACTTGTGCACAGCTGTTTGTTTCTCATCATCCAGATGTGTTCATTCTGTCCATCTTTATTTGTCTGTATACCTTCACCTCGGCTATTTTGTGACTTCCCAGAACCACTCTTCTTACCTTATCCTTATGTTGTTGCTGTTTTTTGCCTTGCCATTTGGTTAATCCAGCTTCACTTTGTGACATTTACTACACTGACCTCTGCCAGTTGTGTTTTTTATTACTGTTTTGGTAGAGGCAAAAAACGAGTATCCTGTTAAATGAGTGTTATTAAATGGAGAGAAAAGGATGTGGTTTTGTGATGTGGTTGAGTGAGCTGGAAACTTCTAAGGCCTTTCGGGCTTCAGGTAGGAATGGTGCAGTGAAATTTGTCTTAAGTTGACAGAGAATTTTCATTTACAAGGAAAGACTAAAGAGTAGCTTGAGCTTTTTAATTTTTAAAAGATTTAGATGTGGTATAATTCCTGATTGTAGAAAGAGCATTTTAAAGAACACATTGAGAATGCAAACCTTGTAGCTAGACATGGTGAAGTAGGAGATGTTCAACTGAATAGAAGGTTTGTGGTTGCACATTGTAACAGTGTCCTGCCAGTGTACGTAGAATGATCCAGCAGTCTGCATATATTTAGATAAAATGTAGATTAATGTACAGGGTAAAGCAGGGGTCGTTAAGGTCATTGTGGTTTGTTCACCTGAGCTTAGCCACATATGTTGTCTATGTATTGTCTGTTGCCCCTTCAGGGTATAGAACCTTATCTGTAGACACACTGACATTTCTGACCACTTTTGGTCTACACTGGTAATCACAAGCATAACCTAAGTTCAACAGCATGCTTTGTCTCTCCCTTCCATATTAAAACACTGTAATTGGTAAGAGGGCTTTCTGTTTCCTACCCTAGAACTACTTCCATGGAACTTTGCATATTTTTCTTGCAATGTCTTAAAAAGGATGTGTTGTGATGCATTCTTGCACCTGGTTTTAATTTTGCTGACCCTTTTTGCTGCATTTATTCTATTCAGTCTCCTAAAAAAAGAACACACACACACACACACACACACACACACACACACACACACACACACACACACACACACACACACACACTGGTTTTTGTGTTGCATTTATTTTCTACGAGCAGGTAAGAATGGCTGTTGACAAACTGCAGCAGTTATGTTGTGGGCATTTAATGAA
Organism: Protopterus annectens; assembly: GCF_019279795.1. Classification (NCBI taxonomy): domain Eukaryota; kingdom Metazoa; phylum Chordata; order Ceratodontiformes; family Protopteridae; genus Protopterus; species Protopterus annectens. The sequence goes on from NC_056725.1 coordinate 851,039,303, forward strand.
TTTCATACTCTTTATTTAATGACTTTGCTTTAATTGGTGTTTTTGTCTGTTTTTAAAAGATGTATTCTTTTGCTTTCTTTTAAAGGCATGCGTTTTGTATGACTTTGATGCTGAACCTGGAAACGATGAACTCTCAGTCAAGGAAGGCGAGATTATTACAGTTACTAATCCGGTAAGAGTAAAGGCTCACTGATGGTATAAAATGCAGTGTTTCCAAAATATAACTGAAAAATTAAAATAAAGGTGAAGACATTCCAGTCACATTTTCCTGTTTTATCTGTGGTTACTTCATAAATGAGTATGTCATTTAAACTGTTGCAGTCAGAAGCATGATTTTCTAAGCACATACAATGTATTAAGAATCAAATAGTCCTGAATACTCAAAAAATAAACTTGTTAAAAACAGTCTCATGACTGTCATAAATTGAGATTAAGAAAAATAACTAGTTAAATTTTTTGTGTAACATACAGCATGGAGAATGTGTTCTATATAACAACATAGATACTGTTTTTACTCAATCTATGAAATAACTTGGGATCATGATAAAAAAAATCTTACTATAAGAGACCTAGATTATTTATCAAAATTGTACACAACACATTAGACATGTACTAGAGTGTCATAGTAATTTCTATGGGTACAGTTGGGGACAGATTAAATCCCTTGAATGGTACAAAGTATATTTGTATATTTAAAAAAAAAAACTTTTGGTCTTCTGAACTCAGTTATACTGACAGGTGGCCTAATGGTTAGTGTTTGCCTTACAAACACAAGGTACAGGGTTTGAATCTCACAGGGGATAACTGGCTAGGCTTAAAATGGCTCGCAAGGGCAGTTAGCCTAGTACTAACTATGAAAAGCTTTACGGTATGCATTATCAGTACCTGAGAGGCATAGCCGGCTTTAGCTACCAGCGAACCCTGTGGTTGCTGGGGCCGCCAACCACAGTAAGTTTTCTTATCTTAATATTTTGTAACATGTCTGTCAAACTAACAAAAACTAGTACAGCAGTCATGTATACTTAATAAATCAGGTGATTAATAACTCTTATTTATATCCCATAAAATTCAAAGATATCTCTGGTTATAGTAAAAGTGGTTTATGAAGTAACAGGCTTCACAATTCCATTAACTATTTTACAATTGACATGGTGCCCCTGACTTGGTCAAACCTGCTGGTAGACATTCTGTCCACTAAAACCAACAGCAATAGCCAGCTTTAGGTACTTGCAGTACCTGTGGCTGCAAGGTGGGGGAGGCTTAAACATCCTTGACTGCGTGGGGCCTCACAAAAGCTGCTGCTGTTAGGGGAAAATAGGGAAAAAAAGTGCTTTAATTTCCAGATGTTTTTTTAACTGCAGGGCTGTGATGTGACCTATTAGGATGAAGCTGATAATGAACATGAATAAGTAAGGTAAGCACTAGAATGAGCAGCATCCCAGAGTGACTGATCTCAGTACAAAGCTTGGATTTTAAGAAGAGCTGATGCTTCCGATCTTCAGGGACAATTTTTTTTTTCTTTCTTTCAGGTAGTTTTATAAATACTGGTAGAATACCAGATACTATAACCCTCAACTTATTTGCTGAAGAATTCAGTACAGTACCAAAATTAATAGAGTAAATGCTCAAATCAGGAACATGTTTTAAATATTGCTCTAATTCATTTGAAATTTATTAGAATAGTACCTTTTGCATCAACATGCATTTTTTGGACATTAAGAAATATAATGCTGTAATATCTAGATTTATTGACAGTCTGTAATTCTAAATTATTTACTAGCAAATCTATGAGCAAAATCAGAGAATGTCTGTGAAATCAGAGAGAGTGATGGGTATGCATTACTCCTCATTGAGGTAAATAAGTGACTTACCTTTGCTGCTGTTTGACTGCTAAACGGCATTCATTCTATTGTGTTTGCGTGTGTGTTGGGGGGGGGGGTAAAAAATATTACTGATTTTTTTTTTAAATCTGTGCATACAGCCAATAATGTCAAGACACATACATTATTTTTTCTGGGTATCATTAAAAAAATGTAGTTATATTTCAAATGTAATGCATAAAATATATCGCATAACATTCAGACACGTTGATCTTCAGGGAATCTGGGGGGGCGTCACTCCCCAAACTGTATAAATTAATACAGGGGGCTCCCTTAATTATCCTTGACTGTGTGGAGGCTCCACAAAAGCTGTTGCAGTTTGGAGAAAAATGAAAAAAAAATATTAATTTTCTGATTATGCTGTTTACCCTGAACAGGGCCCACCTTGTTGGGATAAAGCTGATAAAACTAATTCTAAAACCAGCCCTGCTCAGATGTTGGTGTACCGAAAGCTACTGTAGGTTATGTGGGAGAGGGGGAGATTGTGTGGTTATTAACTCTCTTTAATTTTCATCTCTGTCAAGCTGTAGAAGTGTGCACAAGAAAGAGGTGTAATTATAGCTTGCGCTTGGTCTGAAGACAGTGTGGTCATTGTTACTTTTACTTTTCTATTAACAGACCTCAGCAGTATACAAAGAAGGTTACTATAGCTTGTGTAGTGGCAGTGCACTGTCTAGGAGCAACAAGGTAGCATACATTAATGTAATAATTTTTTCACTTGCACATCAGGCATGTGTACAGGTAGCTGCCTTTGACAAGTTAGGCTTGAAGAGCGAGGAGGCATGCTATGTATATGGATGTCACTAGTCACAACACTGAATTTCTTTCCTTAGTCTTAATTTCTGTGCAAGCCATTATTTGATGAAAAGGCTATGTAGAAAGAAAAAAAACTTTAAAATGCACTTCAGAGGATAAAGGCAGCTATGGTTTCTTGGAAAAGCTGAAAAGTAAGGCAAAATGTGAGAAAGGAAAAAAAGAAATGTGCATGGTACAATGGATATAGAAAGTGTACACACTCCTGTTAAAATGACAGGTTTTTGTGATATAAAAAATGAGACCCCAATAAATCATTTCAAAACTTTTCCCACCCTTAATGTGACCTATAAACCTGTATAATTCAGTTGAAAAACAGATTTGTTAGGGAAAAAATATAAAAAATAAAAAAATGTACAATAAGCTGGTTGCATAAGTGTGCACACCCTTAAACCAATACTTTGTTGAGGCACCTTTTGATTTAATTACAGCATTCAGTCTTCTTGGGTAGGAGTCTATCAGCATGGCACATCTTGACTTGGCAATATTTGCCCACTCTTCCTTGCAAAAGTACTCCAAATCTGTCAGATTGTGAGGTCATCTCTTGTGCACAGCCCTCTTCAGGTCACCCCACAAATTTTCTATTGGATTAAGTCTGGGTTCTGGCTGGGCCATTCCAAAACTTTAATTTTCTTCTGGTGAAGCCATTCTTTTGTTGATTTGGATATATGCTTGGGGTCATTGTCGTGTTGGAAGGTGAAATTCCTCTTCATCTTCAGCTTTCTAGCAGACACCTGAAGGTTTTGGGCCAAAATTGGCTGGTATTTGGAGCTGTTCATAATTCCCTCCACCTTGACAAAAGCCCCAGTTCCAGCTGAAGAAAAGCAACCCCAAAGCATGATACTGCCACCACCATGCTTCACCGTGAGGATGGTGTTCTTTTGGTGATGCAAATTGTTTTTGTGCCAAACGTACCTTTTGGAATTGTGGCCAAAAAGTTCAACCTTGGTCTCATCAGACAGTAACACATTTTCCCACATGCTTTTGGAAGACTTGATGTATTGTTTTGCAAATTTTAGCTGGGCCTGGATGTTTTTCTGTGTAAGAAAAGACTTCCGTCTTGCAACCCTACCCCATAGTCCAGACATATGGAGAATACAGGAGATTGTTGTCATGTGTAGTACACAGTCAGTACTTGCCATAAATTCCTGCAGGTCCTTCAGTGTTGCTGTAGGTCTCTTAGCAGCCTCTCTGACCAGTTTTCATCTGGTCTTTTCATTAATTCTGGAGGGAAGTTCACTTCTTTGCAACGTCACTGTTTGTCCCGTATTTTCTCCACTTTTTGATGACTGTCTTCACTGTTTTCCATGGTATATCCAAAGCTGTGGAATTTTTTTGTACCCTTCTCATGACTGATACCTTTCAACAGTGAGATCCCTTTGATGCTTTGTAAGCTGTCTGTAAACCATGGCTTGTGCTGTAGCAGGCAGCTAAGTGTCAGGAAAATCCTACTAGGACAGCTGCACTTTATTTGGGGTTAATCAGAGTCTCTTTAATTTTAATTGATGGCAGGTGTGTACTCAAGACTGAATGCTGTAATTGAATCAAAAGGTGCTTCAACAAAGTATTAGTTTAAGGTGTGCACACTTATGCAACCAACTTATTGTACTTTTTTTATTTTGTTGTTTTTTCCCTAACAGATTTGTTTGTTTTTCAATTGACTTGTAGAGGTTATAGGTCACATTAAAGGTGGAAAGAGTTTTGAAATGATTTATTGTGGTCTCATTATTTATATCACAAAAACCTGGCATTTTAACAGGGGTGTATACACTTTTTATATCCACTGTATATAGAGCCCAAAATGAGGGGGGACCACAGGGGAGGATTGGAGGGTGTTTGTAGGTGGGTTGGGGGAGCTGAAACAGTAGGCCTTGGCCACCGTTTCACGCAAGTCCAGACCTGTGCATTGAGTTGCTGTGATGTAGCCCTGTTCATCTAAATGTCAGTAACTGTGAATGCCCCTCTGAAATGGGAAAACATAGTGTAATACATAGGCCTTTTGTACTGTAAGAGCATTATAGCTACAGGTCAGTCTGTACCTACTACTCCTAAAAGTTTGCAGCATGAACTAAAAGGTTGCTTAGGAGGGTGGCAGTGAAGGGTGATACTTTACTGGAAGTGCCTTGGGGGACCCCAACTTGAGATTTGCTGGAGACCCTTAAAATGCTAACACCGGCTTTGCTGTGGGGTAAATTAATCTTGGCATACAAAAATTTATCAGTTATTACAAGTCACTTTCCACATAGAAAGAGACGTTGGGTCTGTTTGTCTTAGCAAAGGTAGCTACAAATTCTGTACCAAAAAATGCAGAACTGTGAAGAGAAAAACAAATTGTAACAGGCTACCAGCTCTTTGGAATAAATTAGGATCATAGGATCATGAGGCGCTTACAAGCCTAGCAAAGAATTTAGCCCATGTTCCAACAAGTCAGCACCCAGTGCTATTGTCCAGCAGGGACACAGGTGGAATCCCAGGGGTGTATTTTCTATTACCCATCCAGTTATCCAGGTTGTGCTTAAAAGGGGATAATGAGGTACTCTGCTTGACGTGGAGAGGAAGTCTATTCCACAGAAGGGGGAGTCTCTGGGACATAAATCTGTCCCATCAAGAAGTCCTATTGATGTCTCAGATGAGGTAAAGGTCGAGTGAAGCTTGACTTGCAGATATGCAGCAGTCCCATCAAGGTGGGGTCTGAGATTGCTTTGTATGCCAGACAGATGTAACCTCTGAGGATTCTGTAGGAGATTGAGTAGTGTGACAGAGTCTTTAGACTATCTGTGTAGGGTAGATGTTTGAGGCCCTGGATTCTCCTGGTGAGGAAACTCTGTGGTCTGCCGAGCTGTTGTATGTGCTTTGTGAGGTACATGCCAAAAGGGGCATTGTACTCAATAATGGGTTTTATAAGGGAAGACTACAGGGATGTAATGACCACCTTGTCCGTGGATGAGATACCCTTACTAATGAGGTGGTCTATGTAGAAAGCTTTCCATACAGTGGAGGCAATTTGGTGGTCAAAAGTCAGTTTGCTGTCAACCTGGGTGCACATGTCCCTCATGACTGATTGCATGCTTAGAACCTTATTATTATTGTGATAATTTGTGGGGACATCAATCTCACCAAAGTGTATGATGATGCATTTTTTGGCATTCAGTTTGAGGCAATGTTTCTGGCACCAGTCATTTGTTTGGGTGAGGCCATTTTGGAGGATGTCCACATCACTATGGAAATTGATGACTGTGCCCAGCTTGCAGTCATTTGCAAACTTGGTCAGCCATAGCCCACTGGTTTTTGCCTGCACCTCAGAAAAGTATATCCTGAATAACGCAGGCTCCAAGAGCAATCCCTGGGGTGCACTGCTCATTACGGGTCTATTGCTTGAGGTGGCTCCCCCTATTTTTGACTAGGTGGGTTCCATCAGTGAGCCAGTTTGCTACTCATCTGGTAACATACAGATTGATGCCTAGCTGAGAGAGTTTATTATACCTGCATGGAAAATAGTATTGAAAGTTTTGTCCAGGTTAAGGTAGGCTGTGTGCATAGTGGTGTACACAGTCTTCCCCTCATCCATGGCTTTGGTGACTTGTCTCAAGGATGTCAACCAGATTTAACAGGCATGACCTCCCCTTGATGAAACCAAACTGTGTGGTATTGACTTTTTGGAGATTATCGTGGACCTCATTAACAAGGACATTGGCAATCCTCTCCATGATCTTGCAGATCAAGCTAGTTGGGCTGATGAGTCTATAATTTCCTGGATTGGCAGATGCTTCACCTTTGTGCAAAGGGATGACAGTGGCTATCCTCCTCTTGGCTGGGATGAAGCCAGTACTTGGGGTTTGGTTGAATACGGTGCCTAATGGTGCTGCAAGTTCCTGCCTGAGTTAATGTAGGATGCAGCCTGGGATGTTATTGGGTCCCATGGAGGCTCTATTTTTTGTCTTTGAGAGGGCAATGATGACTTGCTCCATAAAGATAAGGGGAGAGGGGCAGGTGCTTGGGATCTCCTGAATTACTGATGGGGGGGGGGGACTGGTCTAGAGGGGTGAAGTTACAACTGAGCCTGCCTGCCAGCAGGTTGGCTGTATCTACGGCATTTGTGTATGTGGTGTACTTGACCACCAGTTCTGAGCAGATGTGGGTGCTTCTTTTGAGATTGCGGACGTATGTGAAGAAGGCCTTATGATGATCTTTAGTAGATGTGGCCAATTTGGACTAGAGGTTTGCTTTGGAAGATTTCACTAGTGCTCTTATTTGCCTGTTCAGGCTAAGGAGAGATTGCTTCCAGTTGGGCACCTGCTCCTTCTTGGTCCTGGACAGCAATTTTTTTCCTTTTATTAGAGTTTATTGCAGATGTACACAAGACAGGTTTACTGTTCCTTGAGGAGGAGGATTTCATCCTGTTTGGTATTCCTGATTACATGCAGCTACATAAATGTTCATATAGTATTTTGGTTTAGGTTTGGACATGTGTGCCAGTTCCTATGGAGGGGCAGGGGACTGTGAAGCTGTTTATACCTTCCCTCAGGAGGTTGTAATCAGCTTTTGGAGGAGATTTTTTGTTTACCCTAGCTAAGGGGGTTGGGGGAGATGGTGACTTCGAAAGTGACTGCTTTGTGGTTGGATCTTACCAGGGATGATGACACTGTAGGGATGCTGCAGTGGTTACTCATGTTGGTTAATACCAAGTCCAAGATATTTTCACCTCTTTGTGAAAGGCATTTGCATTGACAAAATCAAGGAATCTTTGGGCATTTGTGTTTTGGCATGAGTATTTCTTCCAGTCTATGGTTGGATAGATGGCCATCCAGGATCAGGGTAAAGGGTTGAATCTTGATATATTCAAAGAGGTCCAGATAGGTGGATTGGGCATCTTGAGTCAAAGTTTGGGGTCTATAGCTAGCTATGATTTGAATAGGGGTCTTGTCAACAGTTTATTGCACCTGGAGTGCCTCCTGTGGATCATACTATTTGACCAGCCTGAAGGTGTGTATGTCTTACCTATATTGCAACCCCTACCTCCTTTTGCTTTGCTGCCCACTGTTTTGGGTCCGAATGTATGATAGGATGAGTAACCTGGTATGGCTGGGGTGCTCTCTGCAGCTTTGAACCAGGTTTCTGTGACTGCACAAATATCAGCATCTTCCAGGGTTAAGAATGCTTGCAATGCTTGCAATTGCAGGTTTAGACACCTTGCAATTTAGCAGCATGACCTTTAATTTACGTTTTGATGAAATTTTCATGTTGGCAGTTTTGACCTCATGGCATTGCCTAAAAAGGCACTATGGGGGAGGCAACAGCCTTTGCCAGGAGCCTGAAGCCCAAGGGAGACAAATGCAGGCCAGATGAAACTTTTAGCTGTTCTTGTATGCTAACCTGCTAGATAACAATTGGAAATATTTCAAAGTTTAACTTAAACTTGAGTATTAAAATCTGATACCTTTTCAGTTTTTATTTGTGCCAAGTATTTGAAATTCTGCACTGTAGAGTCCTTGCTGTTCAAGAAGACACTGAATAGGAGAAAGGGAGTGTTTAAAGGAAAGCTCTGCTCTAAAACTGTGTGTGTGTGTGTGTGTGTGTGTGTATATATATATATATATATATATATATATAACAACATAAATATTTCGCTATTTGTTAATGTTCTTTGCACTCCTAGTTCATTAGAACTGCATTTTTTTTTCTTACTGTGTTTGATTTGTTGTACACAAAATGATGGGTCTTGAGGACTACCATACTGATGTGAGTTTGCTTTTCTCTGTGGTCATCTGCCTTTCACTTTGGTTGTCTTTGTATTATGACATGAGCTTTGTTGGAACTGAGTTTTTTCCCATCCATGTAGTTATAGTACTGCTGGTCACTGGCTTTACAGACTGTAAGCAGAGATGGTATTGTTTAACTGAATTACTTTTATCTGTACTGTAAGCTGTAATAGCATTTATTGGAGTGTGTACATGGAGTTCAGGCCAGATGTTCATTAAGTACTTGTAGAAGTCCATAAAATCTTACTTCCTACACTCTTGCAAGGTTTGAAAATGGTCAGCTTTGCTCTGCCAAGAACAACATAAAAGTCGTCACTTCAAAGTTAGTAAGACAAATGATAGCAACTTTTAGGTTTGATACCATGCTTCATTTTGTACCTGGGTAGATAAAAACAACATTTTACTGGCCAAAATTGAGAGTATTTTCCAGTATGGTTATTTAGAGTAGTAATATAACTCATGCTTGTTTTTCATATAAAGGTGCATCTCTTTGGAAAATAGTTTCACTTCAGCTGTTGTAGCCCTGTAGTAAATTCAATAAGACACTCTGAAGATGTAAAACTGTATGCTGTGATCAACATTAAGAAATACTGACTTTCTGCTGTCTTGCCTGGATGTAGACTGAGACAGATTCTCTTCTAAAAACAGGGTGAGATTTGAATAGGAAGCAAATGTTAGGGCCTTCATGGTCGGGGAAGGAAAACAAGTGAAAATGAAGAAAAATCTGAAAGGCACTTAAATGTTGCTCTGCATTAAACAGCATATAGGCGATTTTTGGGAGAGAAAACCTCTAGGATAAGATTAACAGAGTCCTCACATGCTAAGAATTTCCTTTAATGAGAAGTAGAAGAATTTATATGTTTTCAGTGAAGGTTAAAATTTAGTGCCATTCTCCCACCTGTATATTAACACTTTTTTTCCTTCTATTTAGTCTGTTTTTTCACATAATGAGCAGTAGCACTGAGTACAATCTGATGTAGCTGGTATGAATAAAAACTGTAAAGGCAAAGTGCTTCCATAGTATACAAACACTTTCCTTTATATGATCTACTTAACACTTTTCAAAAGGTTTTATCACTCTGCTCTAACCATGAGTTACCACCTAATTGCAATATGTAACTTTTGTGTTTTAATGCATTGTGTTGTGCTGGAACATGTAGGTTTAGCTTTTAAACTTAGAATGTTTTATTCCTGTCTGCATTAATTGCACAGAAAGCCTTTGGACTGTTAGTGAGCTTCTGTAAAAATGGTTCCTAGATAGGAATTTCATTACAGGGTAGTTCAAGGTATTGTCGAAGCCACAGCTCTCCCAAAGGAGAAGTAAAAAAATGTTTTTCTAACTACTAGGCTTTCTTGTTTCAGGACTTGGAACTCCATGCATGACTTCCAATTTCTATAAAGAAAAAAAAGTTAGCTGAGTCAGCTGAAATATTTCCAGAACACCCCTACATTTACATGTACATGGTGTTCTTCATGTTTCACTGTGGGAGGCATTACATTTGCATAATCTACTGGCAGGTTGCCCTCAGTCGGCCTGAATTCCAAAGTCTTGGGTCCTGCGTCAGTTGCTGTCTCCTCTTCCATGACGTCAGGTCGTCAGGGGTATAAAACATGCAGCTGACGCCATTTTCTTCAGTCTTTCTTGCCGTGTGTTGCCCGAAGCAGAAGCAGTTCGCAAGTCCCGGTCGGCTGACTCCTGAAATTTTCACATTCGAGTTTCAGAACCGAAGTCTTCAATTAAAGCTAAGTACCCCATTGGGGAAACTTTTTCTTGCTCTTTACCGATGTCAGTAAAAGTTAATAATTGCATTACTTGTGGGAAGCAAATACCTCATAAGGATTTTCATTTGTACTGTATTCCTTGCCTAGGCCCTGATCAATAACGTGCCTTGCTGTCGGTTTTGTGCTAGATTTAACCAACGCACTATTAAGTGTCAGTATATCTTTGCTTCAAAATATTTTGGAAACAGATTTAATTATCCTGAAAGGTCGTCGGATAGCAATCAGACTACCTGAGTTCACAAAAACACAAAGAAAAGGGCAGAGACAGACCATCGAGGTCCAAAACCGACTAAGCTTCTCCTAAGCCATTCGCTGGTTCGCTGGTACTTCGCAGCCCCTGATACCTGCTACTTTTGAGTCGTAGGCCTCTACCGAGACCCATGCAGAGTCTGGCATGCCACAAGATTCTCAGAGTATTGTACCAGCGTATGTCTCTCCCTCGGATGGGTCCGGAGCCACTAAGCAGGCACCGGCTTTTGAGGGTGTTTTCAGGCCTCAACATTTCTATATAAAACCGAGGCCATTTTCAAAAACAACTTCTAAGACTAAAAAACTGACCCATGAGCCACGTGCTAAGGCCCCTATGCCTAAAAAACAGATGATCAAAATGGCTGAAGACTTAATTACCTTGATCAGGGGTTCCCAACCCCCTCCTGATAAGAGGCCTAGGCAAGATACTGATTATGAATCTTCAGATCAGGTTTCTATTTCTTCCGATTCCTCTTCTGATCAGGAATTTTCTCTGACACTCTGAGGATTCAGATGCAGAAGAATCCATCCCATCTGCATCCCCTCCTGAAGATTATTCTTTTGGAGAAACCTTGCATACTTTAAGGGAACATTTTCATTGGGAGAATCAGGATTTCTCTGAATCAAAAAAGAGGCTTAGGGATTTCCTTCTTCCTCAGAATAGGCCTTTGGCTATACCTCCTGTATTAGACATTGTTGATGTGTTTTCGGAATCATGGCTCCTGATTCCCTACCTCCAGCTCCTAGTAAGCCAGACAGATATTACAGGGTTCCTGATTCCCACAAATTTTTATTCAAAAATCCTGCTGCTGACCCTGAAACTGACTCTCAGGGTCCCAAATGTGTAAAGGCCTCTACAGCCAAGAATCCTACCCCCCTCTGATAGAGATTTCAGGGCACTGGATAGATGGGGAAAGAAGGTTTATATGTCTGCAACCTTGGCAATTAGGGCCTTAAACTGCCAGTTTCATATGCTTAAATATCAACAGCATGTTATGGGATTATTGAAACAGAAAATGATGTTAATTTCTGAATGTGTGGAAAATAATTACAGGAATTATTGCATGCAGCAGAACAGGTTGGAAAGCATACTTTGCAGTGTGGTTTTGATTCCTTGGAGGCCTCTTGCAGGGCTGCAGTTACTGGATCTGTGATTAGAAGGCATGTCTGGCTCAAGGAGCAAAATCTGCCTGATCATGTTAAAGCTAAATTGTTGGATGCACCTTTACAGCATGATACTCTGTTTGGTAATAGGGCAGAAGAGATCTTAAAGAAAATGGAAGATAAAGCTAAATCTATGCAAACTTTAAAAGATTTCTTACAAGTGCAGCCACCCAGATTCAGTAGACACTTGTATCTTTTCAGCTTTTCCCGGTTAGGGGTCGCCACAGCGGAACTCCGGTCTGCTAATGATTGGCAATAGATTTTTACGTACCGAGTTGCCAGCCCTGACGTACAACTTTGAACGAAGGTACGCCCATTCACGCATGTCTCCACACAGAAGACGCTTCAGCTGAGAATCGAACAGGACAACGTCTTACTGTGAGGTGACAATGCTACCGCAGCACCACCACTGCAGTCTGGCCTACAAAAAATTGTTCCTTTCCTGTATCCAACAGAGCCTCACAGGGCAAATCCAGACACTCAAAAGGTTCTAGATATCAATCACAGGTTCTCACAGGTCAAAACAATGAGGTGCCTTTACCGCCAAATCTGGAGGAAACAAAGCACAACCCTACAGTAAGTAGTCTCAATGACTTCCCTCTGCCATCACCAAGCACGTATCTTTTGGCAGCCTCCTTAGAGGGAAAATTAGACTTCATGCTCAAAATTGGCAGTTAATAACCCAGGACAAGTGGGTATTAAACATAGTATCCCAGGGGTACAGATTTCATTTCCATACCTTGCCAATTCCAAAAGGATGGCCATATCTGCCACAAAATCAATGGGCAGAGGCACAGAAACAAGTTACGTCCCTCATGGATATGGGGGCTATTCAACCAGTACCAGAACAGGAAAAAGGGCAAGAGTTTTATTCAAGACTATTCCTGGTACTCAGAAAAGACAATGCCTGGCGTCCAATACTGGACTTATCAATTTTGAAGATGTTCCTGGATATTCCAAAATTCAAAATGCTGACTTTTGCAACAGCTTCTGCCCATGCTGGGCAAGAACGCTTGGTTAGTGACTCTAGACTTGAGGCATACCTGAATATTCCAATAAGAGAATCGTGCAGAAGATACCTCCGCTTCAAGGCTGGCTCAATGCATTACCAGTTCTCTGCACTAGCTTATCTACTGCGCCCAGGGTCTTTACAAAGTGCTTGGCACCAGTAATTGCATTTTGCAGACAAAGAAGCATAAAAATCTGTCCTTACTTGGACGAATGTCTCAGGCAGAAAACAAGGACATTCTTCTTCAACATCTGGCATTTGTAAAAAGGCTTCTAACATGCCTAGGGTACACAATAAACAAAAAGAAATCACAAATGGTACCCTCTCAAATAATTACATTCCTGGGTGTAAGCTCCAATACAACTGCCCAAATGGCTTACCGTACGCCAGACAAACAAAGACAACTGACTATTTACTTCAAACAGATGGCAACAAAAACCCAGTTATCTGCAAGACAAATTCTGCAGGCTTTGGAGTTCATGGCATCCTGCATTCTACTAATTCCAAATGCAAGACTGCATATGAGGAAACTGCAGTGTTATCTAAAAGTTTATGGAGGCAACATTGTCACAGTCTGGAAACGATGATTCCTCTCATTCCCTGCCTACAACAGGAGTTTCTTTGGTGGGCAGAGATATGTCACCAGAACATGGGAAGGTCATTCACTCTACCCCCTGCCTCTCAATTCCTAACTACAGATGCATCAGACTATGCTTGGGGAGCCCACCTGGCGGGGAAATGCATTCAGAGCATATGGAGCCCAAAACAAATGCATCTGCATATCAACCAGAAGGAGATGTTAGCTGTTCAGAATGCCCTGACAGCCTTCAAAGATTTACTTCATCCAGGACAACTACTGATAGACAGACAACACCACGGTCATGTGATACATAAACAAGCAAGGGTGTGCACATTCCTACCCCCTTTGCAGACTAGCCATTGCATTGAGGGACACAGCCCTGACTTACCAAGTACATCTTCAAGCTCAATTCCTGTCAGGAAAACAAAATACTCTGGCAGACTATCTAACCAGAAATATTATGGACCCTCACGAGTGGAAACTGGACCCACAAGTCTTCAGCATAACAGAGAAATGGGGGACTCCAGTCATAGATCAATTATCAACTGGACAAATTCTGCACAAGGATTCATCACAGACAAGCATGGAAAGTGGATGCCCTATCCTTTAGTTGGAAAAACCTATCAGTCTACACCTTTCCTCCTCAGCCTCTTCTCCTCAAGGTCTTACTAAAAGTCAGGCACGAAAAAAACAAAAATGATCCCAATTGCCCCGGACTGGCCTCGCCAGCACTGGTACCCAGTTCTAAGGAATGTCTCAACTCCCTCCTTGGTACTTGCCTCAAATACCTCATCTACTGTCTCAGCAGAGCAATCAAATTCCGCGCAATCCGCTCCAAACTCTGAACCTGGCAGCTTGGCTGATCATGTCATTATTCAAACACCACCTCTCAGTAAATCTGTGATGGATGTCATTTTGGAAGCCAGAAGGCCTAGTACTAGAAAATCTTATGCTGATAAATGGAAGAAATTCTGTGCTTGGAACCAAGCACAAGGAACAGACACAGCAAAGCCAAATATTCCTAAGATTTTACAATACTTGACTGAGATGTTTGACAAGGGCCCATCTTTTTCATCAATAAAAATCCATGCCTCTGCCATCTCAGCTCATTACAACACAGAGCCTCCCATCTTTTCTCATCCACTGCTAAAACGGTATCTTAGAGGGGCCAAAAATGTAAGGCCTCCCAGAAGATCACCAACTCCTGTATGGGACCTCAATTTTGTGCTGGAAAAGCTCACCTTGCCTCCTTTTGAACCAGCAGCTACTGCGGATATAAAGGTTTGATCTTTGAAAACCGCTTTCCTTTTGGCAATCCCTTCAGCAAGAAGGGTTTCAGAACTACAGGCCCTCATGGCTGTGGAGCATTTTATTACATTTTATCCAGACAGGGTGTCCCTCAGGACCAATCCTTCCTTTATGCCTAAGGTGGTATCCAGTGTGGCTCTTAACCAAACTATTCACCTGCCAACTTTTTATCCAAATCCGCAGAACAAGGGGGAGCGAATTCTGCATTCCTTGGATGTACACAGACCGCTAAGATTCTACTTAAACAGGACCAAATCTCTAGGAAAGTCTGAGCAACTACTGGTGGCATTTGCTGCAGGATTAGAGGGAAAGGCTATTTCAAAGCAGACTGTTTGTTTCAAAGTGGATAAGCCACTGCATTTGTTTCTGCTACTTGCATCATGGTAAACCGGTGCCCAAGGAAATCTGGGCACATTCCACCAGGGCTGCATCTACCTCAGCAGCTTTTCTCAGAGGAGTTCCAACCAAAGACATTCTGGAAGCTGCTACTTGGAGCTCTGTTCATACATTTACAAAGCATTATCATTTGCCTCTCTTCTCTAAGTACAGGGCAGACTTTGCCACTGCAGTTCTGCGGGGCCTTATAGCTACTCCTAATGCTATGTAGCTCCATCCTCCCATCCATAGCTTTGGGATTCTACCCAAATGTAATGACTGCAACAGTGAAACACGAAGAACATAGTACAGTTGTGTACACTTACCATAAATGTAGATGTTCCAGTGTATTCGCTGTTGCAGTCCGGGTTACCCACCCACCATCCATCCCCCTTTCTTCGAGAACTTCTCTTTCCTTCACTACATTCTACAGCCTTTGTGGTGTATTTGCTTTTGGATGAAGGTAAAGTTTATGTTGTTGCAATTGCACTTATATATATATATATACATATATATATATATATATATATATATATATATATTTTTTTTTTGCTCCCCATTTGGGGGGCACCTGACATCTGGGGCAAGAAAAACTAAAGAAACTGGCGTCAGCTGCATGTTTTATACCCCTGACGACCTGATGTCATGGAAGAGGAGACAGCAACCGATGCAGGACCCAAGACTTGATATTCAGGCCGACTTGAGGGCAACCTGCCAGCAGATTGCCCAAATGTAATGACTGCAACAGTGAATACACTTGAACATCTACATTTATGGTAAGTGTACACAACTGTACTTTATCCATTTAGAGAATAAGGCAGATTGCACTTTATTACTGGCTCTTCTGATGTGTGTGTGTGTGTGTGTGATGGGATGTACTGTAATGTGTGCGATGACCAAAAAACTTTAATAAATTAATAAAGGCATCATTTATTTATGTATTCATTCATTTGCTTGTGGACAGACAGCTGTAACATATCCAGTAAGTTAAGTGGCTGTAATTGTTTTTGTCTCTCTGTTTCTCTTGGGGGGGGGGGGGGTTATAGGGGGTTGCAATATGTGTGACAGTAGTAAGTGGGAATACATTTACTATGACCATTACTTGCGTCTTCATTCATTTTATCATCACTGATACCAGATGAATGCAGTCATTAAAGTTACTGTAAATGATGGTGTGTGTGTGTGTGTGTGTGTGTGTGTGTGTGTGTGTGTGTGTGTGTGTGTGTGTGTGTGTGTGTGTGTGTGTGTGTGTGTGTGTGTGTGTGTGTGTGTGAGTTGAAATGGGTTGCACTACATGTCTGACAGCAATGAGTTGAAATACTTTTATTATGGCTATTGTACATGTACTTATTTTATCACAGACATCTGAGATGTACACAGCCATTAAAGTGTGTATAACTGGCGGGGACATCTGCGTGTGCTCGTGTGTATGGGACTGTGAGCAGTGGTTTGCACTGTATATGTATGATGGCATTGAGCTGAAATGCAGTACTATGACCATTATTTATGTATGTATTCATTTGCTCACAGTCTGACATCTGAGATGTATGCAGTAAAGTGCTTGCAATTGTTTGGCACAGAGGCAGTCTATAATTCTATTCTATTAAATGGTAGTTGATCTCACTTGTAAGGGTTAGCATGTGAGTAAAATCTGAAGTATATCAAAGCAGCAATATTTTATTTGATTTCAGGTATGTGCAGTCAATAAAGTGACTATAATGAGCAGATGCTGAGACAGTCTGTGGATAAAGTTAACTGACAGCTGTCATTTAAGCACAGTTAAGCAGTTATTAATCTGGTCTACAGGACTAGTCTTTGAGTAAAACATATTAAAATATGCTACAGAAGCGTTTTTTTTCTTTGACCTCAGAAATCTGAGTTCTGTGAGGTGTATGTAGTCAGTGAAGTGTTTATGCATGCACCTTCATTCAAAGACTCACTGCTCACTCTTTCTAGAGTTACATTTTCTAGAAGGGAAAAAAACCTCATGTCATTCTAGCTGCTTGTAAAACAGCCCAGCATTTGTTTATATATCCCCATAAAAATAAAGCAATTTTACCTTATTACTGGCCATTCTATCACTTTGGGGATTAGAAGCAACATTTCAGTGGGGGTTGTGTAGGATAGTGGTGGAAGCAGCACGCTATTGTCTTATGTTGCATCAGGTGACTGAATGAAAAGTGAAAGAGCAGAAAATGCAGTGATTTCCAGAAAAGGGATGTCTAAGACTGTGATGCATCATTCTGCAAGTACAGAGGAAACTGTTTTAAGTGAGTTTTTCAAATTTAGTACTTTCTCTGTGAGCTCTTCAGGTGTCTTTGTCTGACAGTCTCTAAGGCATTGTGTTTTTGATGCATTTTTTATTTTGTGTGAGAGTGAGTGTAACTTAATTTTTTTTGATAAAATTTGCGTTGTGTATGTGGGGGAGGGGGTAGCAGTTGCGCTGCATCATCTGACAGCAACAAAGTGAAATACTGCAGTGGCTAATATTTATGCATGTATTCATTCATTTTCGCCAAATGTCTAAAACATGCAGTCTAGTGACTGTAATTAATGGGCACATCTGTGTGTCTGCCTGCATAGGAATTGTGACTGGTTATCATTTGATGTGTCATGTAGCAGTGAGCTGAAATGCATTACTGGAGCTACTTTTGTATATACTAATTTGATCTCAGTCTGACATCCGAAATGTACACAATTAATTAAGTGGCTGTAATTGGTGGGCACATCTTTTCTCATTTTTCATTTAGTCATTCATTTGATCAGTCATAACCAGTCATTATAGCATCTAATGTGTGTGTGTGTGTGTGTGTGTGTGTGTGTGTGTGTGTGTGTGTGTGTGTGTGTGTGTGTGTGTGTGTCCATTCATATGTTTGGGGGAGTTGCAATGGATTGCATTGTGTGTGTCTTGACAGGTGCAAGCTGAGCAACGTTATGACCCTTATTTATGTATTCTGTCATTGCTCATCGTACAAAGTCTGAGGCCTCAAGCAAGTGGCTATAACTGGTAGGAACGTCTGTGTGAGTATGCACCTGGGATGTAGTACGAGATTACTCTATGCATCTAACAGCAAGCTGAAATACATTACTGTGATTATTTATGCTTTAGTTAATTCACTTGATCACAACTAAACATCTCAAACGTACACAGTCAAAAGTGTCTGTAATTGGTGGGCTAAGAATCCGTGTCTGGATTGACCTGACTGACCTCTGTTGTCATTTGATCAGAGTTGAACAGTTATTTATCTGGCTTGGCAAGGCTAGTGTGTCTTTGAATAAAACAAGCTGAAATAGACTGGAATGCTATTTTTTTTTTTATTTGGTCTATGACCGACAATAAAGTGGCTAATGAGTGGGTACTGAGGAATTCTGTGGGTGAAAGTGACTGATAACCTTCATGTCATTAAACTGCTATAGTAATAGCCTTACTACATTCCAGTTAGACATATCTATTCAGTTGCTTCCTGTAGTTTCTACTTGCTTCGAAGTCACCATTTGCTACTGCTTTATTAACCTTGTTTGTAAGAAGCCACCCTTTTAAAGATAACTTTGTCTCACTAATGATTGAGTCTACAATAAATTGCAGTTGAGTTTTCTCATCTCAATTTGTAAGGATGCTTAACCAGTGTGCACTGTATTTTACAAGATGTAGTTAATATTCTTTATTCTGTATGTGCAAAACTTCAGATCTGGCATAGTTTGTCTTGTTCATCATCTTCAGCTACTAGGACTTGAATACCAGTTTTAAGTCTGTATGGCAGCAGTAACTTTTTCCTAAATTAATCTCCTTCCTTTTACATACATTTCCCTGCAGAGTATGATCTTCCTCAAAGTCTTGTTTGCCATTTGCATCTGCTTGTAAGAGCTGAAATGAACCCAGGCTGCTTTTTACTGCATTTGTCTATGCATGGATGTTTGTTGTTCTGGTCATTTATTTCTGATCACTGATCACGCCTCTCCTTGTTGAATGACTTTTCTGGTTATCCTACAGCATTTGGTGAGATATTTCTTGCTTATTTCTTTAACAGTTATTACTTTCCTTGGTTTCAAGGCTTGTATGCTGTTTTTCTCTGCTTTCTGATCTTTGCATGTTTAAAAATGATTTTGCTACGAGTTTTGAGTGTTTAAAAAGGTGTTGGAGTTTAGAATTGTGCTACTGTTTGTGATCATATTTCAGTGAATTACTCTGCCCATGTAGTTTTGTTTTTACTCTACTTGCTCGTTGCAAGACAGTTAGTGTGTTGTTGCCTTGGCTATAGTTCTGGTAATGGACAAGATGTCTGGGTTTAAGAGATATAAGTCCTGTGAGTAGAAGTTGCTTCCACAGGACAGACGTGAAATTTATGTTGCATCATTGGGTGCTAGTAACCTTAAAGAAAATTTAAGATGTGCCAAGTTTGATAAAATAAACCTCATAAGTAGAAGAAAAAATGTAATTCTTAAAGGTTTACTGCTTAGGGAGAATGACCCAGATGCATCCACTTTGCCTGAGTCAGTCAGTTCATAAGCTAAGGACAGGCCACATAAGAGTAAAGAACCTTTTGTTTCCATTGATTTCTCCCCTTTTCCTCCTAATGGAGTATGAATGGAGGAGAGAAAGTCTGAAGTTGAGACTGATATCTTTGAATATGCCATCAAGTGGTTGGAGATTTTTCATGTCTGGCCATAGTTCTGCTTCTGTTCAGAGGGATATCATTTCTTATCCCTCACAGGCAGATATTCCCAGACCTCCCTTCTCTAGGCACCCTTTTGCCAGGTCCCTACATTCAGGTTTGTCCCACATTCAGGTTTGTCCCACAGGTGTTTTTCATGGTCAGTATGAAGCTCTCGGAGGCTAAATAGAGAATGGGACAGAGCAATCTGTACAAGTGGGAACAGACTATATAGAGGTGGCTTTAGCTTGGTAGGTAATGAGTACAGGTGTTGTTTGGGGGGGTATCTGTTCCTATGAGAAGCGTGTTCCTTTTTTGGAATTCTGCATAATGTTGAGTTAAAAGGGGTTGGGTTTGAAAATGTATGTATTTATTTATTTATTTGAGTTTTTTAATAGAGTGCTTTTATTGAGGTGAAAAGTCTGGAAAATGTGACATGGTTCAAACTGGAATGAGAAGCATCTGCATGCAAGATAACTCTAGCAAACATTAACACTATATATGTAAGCTGCAAGCTAGAAATGTGTTTAAAAGAACTGTCATGTATAATATATGGGAGTGATGTCTTTCTGTCAGCATTGTTGTTTTGTCAATATTAACATGGAAGGCTCATGGTCTTGCAGGTATAGACTAAACTTTATTTGACATTTGTACCCAGGATAGTCTGACTGGGGAGACATTGCCCATTTTCAGTGGAGACCTGGGGTCAAACGCTCTACAATTAGACAGAAAACCATAGATTCATTCATAGATTCATAGATTAGTACTAGGCTAACTGCCTTGCGAGCCATTTTAAGCCTAGCCAATTATCCCCTGTGAGATTCAAACCCTGTACCTTGTGTTTGTAAGGCAAACACCTTAACCATTAGGCCATCCTCCCAACCCCCATAACATACAAAAGTTACAATTAAGGTTAAGTTAACATGCCCGAGAAAAAAATACATAAATTGGTAAAGTATATTACATCGAGGTAAAACTTAAGTAATACGATGTATTTTTTTTTTTTTTACGTGGAAGATGCTAGTTGGAAATTAAAAAAACATAAGTTAGTAGTTAAGAGGAAAGGGAATAAGGCTAAAATATGAGTTGGAGTAGTTGGAAGTATAGTTAGAGGTGTAGGAGACAAAAGACTAGGGAGAAGAACACAAGCATATCCAGGATTTAGAGAGAGGCTCCTTAAGGAGGTTCTTGATGGTTTTGTAATGAGAGACTTGGTGGTAGATACTGGCATGCTATTCCAGGTCTTGGCTACTCAGTATGAGTAGAGGGAGTGTCTGTTTGACCTTAGTGGTTTGTAAATAGATATATGTTGTCTGTGAGAAGAGTGAAGTTCCCGCTGGGGAGTATAGTGTTGTAGTAGAGCAGAGGTGGCCCGGGGAGACTAAGGGGTTGAGTGAAGTATTTTGTGAGTTAGTTGTAGTCTATTCATGATACGTTGGTGGGGAAATTCAAGCCAGTTTATTTATTTTAATGGATAGGCAGTGGTATGACTTGTAAGGTTGTCCTGTAGCAAATTTTGCTGTAACATGAACTTAATTTGTATACAAGGGAGGAATCTGGATTAGGTCGAATAGGGGAGGCATAGAGAAGTGGAAGGTAAGAGGTAAGCTGCAACAAGATTAGCTTTAGAAGAGTTAGGAATTGTTTGGCCCTATATAACATGCCTAGCTTTTGATGGGTTAATTTGGTGGTATTGTTTACGTGCAGATCAAATTTGAGATGGTCTGTTGTGACACCTAATACTTTAGAATGAAGAACAACTTCAGTTTCTGTATTGTTTAATATCATTTTAAAGTCTAACTTGTCAAGAGAATGTTTGGAGAAAAAAATAGGAGTTTGGCCTTCTTAGGATTTAGTAAAAGTTGGTTGTTGGTAAGCCAGTTCTCAATGGAGTTTGACATCTTGTGTTAAGGTTTGCAGTTGAGTGAGGTTGTTGGAGGAGCAGATAAGAGCAGAGTCATCAGCATATTGTATGAGTAGCTTGTTTGGATGCAGATGAAACATTAGTTATGAAAATGTTAAACAGGAGAAGACCTAGAATTGAGCCCTGTAGATCACCATTGTTGACAGGTAAATAAGGGGATTAAGTAGAGTCCCATTTAACAAACAGGTGTCTATTGGATAAACAAATGGAGAACCATAATATGGCATTGTTGGTAGAGCCAAGGAGAGAAAGTTGTGATAAGAGTTGGGATGAGCGACAGTATCAAAAACTTGAGAGATCAAGGAAGAGGGTTGATACAAAATCGCCTATATCTCTGGCATTATTAACTATATCTGTGAAAGTTAAGAGGTATAGTGATACTATGTGCAGGTTGAAATCTGTGCCGAGATAGAGAAGTTTATTTGCAATTATGTGATTAAGAAGTTTTGTGGATTAGTGGTGACAATATATATTAATAGGTCTGTAGTTAGATAATTGAGTTCTCGACCTTGTGAAGTGGAATAATACAGAACTTTTTTCCATAGGACAGGGACATATGCTCCATTGATTGATCTATTGTTGAGTATAGAGATGGGGGTAGTAGGTTGTGGAATAGAATTTGTGCCAGGGTGGAGTATGTTTTTGAGAGTTTGTCAGAGTTCTCCTAGGATTGGATTTGTTGTGTTGAGGGTCTATATAGTATAGGTTTTTTTTTTCAGTTCTCTGTAGTATAATAAATTAGTAAGGGATTTGTTTTTCACCCAGGTTTCCCAGGCTTTATCTCTGTTGCCCATAATGGATCTTGTGTGCATTAAGAGCTAAGGAGAGATATTACATTTGGTTCTTTTTGTTGTAGGAGGAGCTAGGCTACTTAATATGGCTAGAAATATTGAGTGCACATTATCTACAGCTTTGTCAAGGGGTGTGCATTTAAGGAAAGACCAGTTTATAGAGCGCAGAATATTGGTGAATGTAAGTGGGATGAAGTTAGTTAGGTCACTAATGGTTTTATAAGTGTGTTTGTAAAGTTGAGAAATAAGTCTGGTGGTAGTGGTAGGGCGGTATCGACAAAAACCATCAGGAAGAACTGCTTTTTCCGTATAGTTATTTGGGTGGGGTACTAAAATCCAGTGAATGGTTGAGCCAAAAAGAATGGGTTTATTTGTGTGAGTGAGGTGATGGTATCAATCTCTGACTTTTCCTAAATAATACAGTCATTGGGGAAATGTGTGGAGAGTTTTAGCCAATCAGTATTAACATCACCTAGGATTATGGTTTCATGAGAAAAATTAGAGGAAATCCAGGATAATATATTTTCTAGGGTAGATAAATTGTTGCTCAGTGGGATATAGAGAGCAATTATAGTAAGTTATTTGTGTTTATTTAGCTTAAGGTTAGAGATGAGTAATTCAGTATTACTGAAATCAAGAATTGGATGGCTATAAGGGGTAAGGGAGTGATGGGTGGGGTAAATTGGCAACTCCCCATGTTCTTTATTTGAACAGTCTGTTATAAGCATGTTAAATCCCTGTAGGATGTACAGAATTTTTAATGTGAGCTTTGAGCCAAGTTTCAGAGATTGCTGTGACGAAAGGAGATAATGGCCAGCACAGCTAGCTGGAATTTTGTAAATAATTATGTCATTGGTAATCATTAAAATGATTTATACAAGATGCATGTGTTATAAATGTGTTAGAACTGTATGTCGTGTATCAAACTGCTCTGCACAGATGTTTGTGTTGAAAAGGTATTTTGTAAAGTGCTTGTGCTTGGACTGTATCCACAGTGTGCCCTACTGGAAGAGAGCAGAAATGGACATGCACTATTGTAACTGTTTAAATGTATATACTTTAACAGTGGAAACTGGAATACAGGAGGTTAACCTCAGTCCAGCAAACTTTAGAAAAATATCTGAAATTAAATTGCTTTATAGGCTACACAATAAAAGAGGCCATCTCAGGTTTTCAATGCAGCTAGAGAGACAGTCTGTACTAGGAATCTTTCTGTATTGTCCTTTGAGTGAACTAATTGCTACTTTTTAAGCATGAAGGAATGCAGTTGTTTTGACTTCCAGCATCTGCAAAGATCTGAGGAAAATCCCTTGTCTGTATATTTTTATAGGTAGATACTAAATGCTGCCAGCTTCTAGCAATGGGTGTTTTGGCCTGAGAACTAGAGGTAAGATGACAAGAAGTGATGTCATTCTGCAAGTTATCCTAGCAGTAATATTTGAAATACTATTTTGAGAAGTCTCTTAGTGAGACAGCATTCTGTATTCATTCTTGGATCTGGCACAAGGTCCATTCACCACGACATCTGCCTTACTCTAATGAAGTAAGTTTCTAGGGAACAGTATACCTCTCCTAGATGCAGTCAGGAGTATAGGGAAGTTTAGTTTAGATATTTATCTTTGTCTGTGTGAGCTTGTACTGCAATGTTATTTTAAATATTTCCTGGGGTTTTGAACTCTGATGTCACTATGAATATATATTTAGTATTGTCTTATTCTTTTATTATTTATTACATATATATAAATCTTTCATTGTGGCTGATCTATGTAGAGATATTTAAGTTTTGAGAGTACTTGTATATTTGGTGACACTGTGTGGGCCACTCCTAATAGCCTTGCCCTTGGTCAAACTACCAATTGTATTAGTATTAATATTAGCTGATGAGGAGTGTCTGGTGGCAGTGGAAACTACTTTACTTTATAGTCTGGGCAGAAGGGGGCATAGCTAGTAAACCTGTACTAGCCTTTCCCGGGTGTGTGTAAATCAAATCTGTGCGCACGTGCATGTGTCAGCTACTTGGGCAGGGACAGGAAGCACTGGTTGGGCAATGAGGGTGTTGGAGGTCTTGGCTTAGTCACTCAGCTGAGATCTCGACTCTGTAGCTGTGCTGGTGTGGAGTCTTATTGGAGATCTGGAGGAAGAGGGAGAAATCTGCCTCAAACTGACTGTGGTGTCTGTGCTCTTAAGGGAAATTGCACTTGATGCAGAGAGCTGTATCTCGAAATACTGTGTGTATTTGTCATCCTCTCAGTGAACGTCCCCACTGTTGCCAGCGGTGAAGATTGAGGCTCCTTGATTACTGGTCCAGTGTAGGGTCGTCACAATTACCAATATGTCAGAAGAATAAAGGGCTATCCAGGTGTGGAGCTCATTGATTTTATTGCATATGCTATGTATATTTATAGAAAAGAATTTGAGTTTGAGTTTTGATGATTTCTGACAAGAGGAAGGAGGAGGTTTGTTAGACCTGAATTGGGGTGAATGTCCCTGCATAGTAGTAATAGATTATTGAACAGTTGAGAGATACTACTTTTGGTTCTGGGGTTGAAGGCAATGAGTTTGGCTTTTGGTGGATGAATAGGATAGTGGAGTATTTTGTGTTTAGTGAAGAGTAAAAGAGAGATTTTAAAAAGGCTAGGGGCAATTGGTAAAGAGTAATGAGAAAAGTGGTGGTATACAGTGGGTTTGGAGGTAGGAGAGATTTGTCCAGGTGGGGTAGTAATGAGGTAAGATGATAAATGAGAAAGATGGGAAAAGAGTAAATCGAGGAAACTTGGGAGTAGCATGATAAAGTAGAAGGTAAGTAATGTACTGCATTAGAAAACTGAGGAATTAATAGAGAGTAGAAGTGTTGAAAGAAGTATAGTTAAACAGGGTATTGATACAGAGTCTTGGTGTAGTTGAGGAAAAAGCTGTCTGTGCACAGGGAAAAGTGTAGAGGTGAATTACAGTACAGTATGACAAAAAATAATGGTAGTACTGAGAAAGTAAGGGATATTGAATGAAGTGGTAGTAGGATGTAAAAGAAAAAAGTAAACTTGCAGGGAAGTGGGATGAGTATTGGACAGCAGCGTTAAGTTGAACTGGGATATTAAAATTTCCAGTTTAGAAACTAGTGATGTTATAAAGGAGTTAGAATGGGGGTGCAGGTAGATTGAAAAAAAGTGTGGGAAGATTGTTAGGAGATTAGGAGAAGTTGTAGTGTAACTGTAGTACGAAACTGGGAGAAGTAAAGTAATTGTAGTAGGAAATTAAAAGTGAGGTCTAGGAAGGAAAAGATAAGAACTAAGTTAATAAGAGGTGTTAAGGACAGCGGTAAAAAATGATATGGGGTGTAAGGTTTGAGAAGTGAGTAGTGCAAGTTGCCGTATGCTTAGGAGAAGAGAATGTGAGGTGGATTGAGTTGAGGGGAGTGGTCAGGATGAATTGAAGGCGGGAAGTGCAAAGAAGTGATATCAGAGGGGAGTGGTTAGTTAAGTATAAATGTGATAGTGGGGGTGTTTGGGAATTGGGGGAAGGGTAGGGGAGTGGAGTGAGCCTACTCACAGAGCAGGTAGAACCAATGAGGTGAGTTGTTCCGAAAAAAAGTCAGTAAAACAGCAGTGATTTGTAAAGTAGAAGTACCATAGAAATATAGATACTTTAAATAGAGAGAGATTGGTAAAACTACAAGATTAGGTACTACTTGAGTGCAAGGTATGCAGGTAAAGGCTTTATGAGGAAAGAAGACAGCTTCAGAAAAACTAATCTGCTTTTGGGGGGGCACGGGCAAGCTAACAGGTTGCCATTATGTAGTGGGAGTGTGCTTGCTCAGCTACAGTGTGTTTCCGTTATTTTTGAAATACAGCCACTAGGTTAATATACAAACAATGATTCAAAATAGAGGATACCGGCAAATAGTGTAGCAAGATATAGTTTGATAGAGCAATCACCTACAACTTTATAGTGTAGGTACAAATAGTGCTATAAGACACATTTTTGAGAGAAATGAGCTTGTGAATTTGTCAAAGAAGGGAATTTAGGGTGGACAGTTCAGCAAAGGACCAGAGAGAGAAGAAAATTAGAATAATACTGATAGTGAGGGGGCCAGTAGTGATATAATTAAAAAGGCAATAGTGGTAGATTTGTAAGAAGGAATAACTAATGAGTGGATAAAATGAAAAAGGAATGTTAACTTGATAGAAATTGAAGGAGATATGGGAAAGAATCTGAATTATTTAGAGTGGTTGACAAATCTCACATAACGCCAGGTACTGCTGAGTGCTAAAGGGAAATAAGGGACTATTTTAATATACAAGTTGCTGTTACTCAACTAACGCCAGGTACTGCTGAGTGCTAAAGGGAAATAAGGGACTATTTTAATATACAAGTTGCTGTTACTCAACTATTTTTTTGATAATTCTAGAGCACAAAATATTTTAACACAACAGCTTTGGCAACAGACTTGAAAGAGTTGTAGCTATACACGGGAGTTAGTTAGTATTGTTATTACCATCATTTTGAATAAAGTGGAAAAAAGAGAACCAGAAAAAAAAAAAATATATATATATATATATATATATATATATATATATATATATATATATATATGATGGAAACAAAATATACACTTAAATTTCAAATTATTTAAAATGGTATTTAAAACCAATTTGTAGAAATAAAATAACAATTAATCATGTAAACAATGTGGCAATTTTCTAAGTTCCAGTGCACTTTTAATTGAACAGTAGTAGTTTAGTCCAGGCTTTCTAAAAGAGTTCAGCTTTAATTGCCACATGAGTTCCTGTTTCTCCAGAATATTCGGGATGTCTCCTTCAAGATCACCCATGTCTATGTGATCCAGGATCTCGAAATACTGTGTGTACTTGTCATCCTCTCAGTGACCGTCCCCACTGTTGCCAGTGGTGAAGATTGAGGCTCCTTGATTACTGGTCCAGTCAAGGGATATTTTATTTCCATCATCATACATACATATATTTTTTTTTTTTTTTCTGGTTCTCTTTTTCCACTTTATTCAAAATTATGGTAATAACAATACTAACTAATTATACAATTATATAGGTTTTTAAGGTTCTTGTACACAGACCTGAAGAAGTCTAGAAGGACGAAAGCGATCTTTGTTAACAATAGGTTATGAAAATAGAAACTGATTTTTACATGCAAAATGTATGTGTATATTTATATATAATTTTTTATCGCAAAATGAACTAAGGTTGATATATTTCCAGCCACGTAGTATATTGCCTTGTATAAAATCACAGACTTAATAATTTGGTTAAATAAGATGTACCATTAAAGTACATTAGGGCTATATATTATTATGACAGTTACTAGGTAGGGCAGGACCAGCTCGAATGTCACACTGATGGGGGAAGGGATGTGAATTTAACATGTGTACCAATAACACTGTTTTACAGCACAATAAACCACTCCCATGCCTGATAAAAAGTATATATATATTTAGAAAGCTTGTGAGGAAATTATTACTCTATTTTTGTTTTACTTGGATCGCTTGTCTGTACTTAATAAAGGATTTTCGACTGGAAACAGACTGCCTGCCTTGCTTGGATTACTTTCGAATACTTAGTAATGCTGTAGAATTATATATTTTGTATTATTACTTTTTAACTTGAGTTTACGTTCGTTACTTCTACTACTATTGTCTGATCTGATTAATATACAGTGATTAACTAGAAATATATGGACTGAAAATCTTCCACACAGAGAACTTTCTTACACTGTTAAGAATCAAAAATAAGTACCAGGGTGCCTTCATTCATAAAACTTCACAGTAAACGTATAAACAGGTGTGCTGTTATGATCACAATCTTTATAGACAAAGCCCATGTATACACATGTAACTTAAAGGCTGTAAGAATATAACCTGGCTGTTACTAAAAAAACACCAGCCATAAACTGTTGTATGCATCAATGAGTCTAGAGTAGAAGTTGCTGTTAAAAAGGATAGTAAGACGCATCAAATTTTGCCTGATAAATAGGAATCAAATAATGGAGGTTAAAATAGTTTGGGAAAAGAGAACAGAAAAGCAATTTAACGTAACAATAGGAAGAAATTTGTAAGGTGGCTTGTTCTTTATATTAAATGTGTATGGTATGCAAATAAGTGTATGGTATGCAAAGCTGAGCAAGAAGCTACATGCCATGGTTGCATTTGAGTGAAGTTGATTTTTGTTACATCGGAATACATATTTCAGAGAAGTGAGTGGGTGCTTTTGAATACATTTTTTTGGGGAAACTATCCGTTGGAAATGATTGATCTGGAGTGGCTAGATTTGTTACAGAAGGAGTAAGTATTGCAGCACTTGATTGATTATCAAGCTTGAGGACTATAGGAGGTTATAAGATAGGCTGTGTAATATA
This sequence comes from Protopterus annectens, assembly GCF_019279795.1. Taxonomy (NCBI): domain Eukaryota; kingdom Metazoa; phylum Chordata; order Ceratodontiformes; family Protopteridae; genus Protopterus; species Protopterus annectens. The sequence continues at coordinate 851,067,970 of NC_056725.1, forward strand.
TATATGCCCTAGTAACTTCAACAGGGTGGGAAGAGATTTCTTTTCAGCTATGTAAGTAATGTGCATGGGAGGCTTTAGCTGCCAAATAAGACTGATAAAAAAGGGCTAAACTGTGCATCAGTGTCACAGAACTCAACAGTACCTGTGGAGTTTGGATTTTCTTCCCATGTCTAAGTTTTCCCCTGATACTTTGATTTCCTTATACCTTTCCAAAATGTATGTGTACGTGTGTGTATTTGTACATCTGTGTGCACGCATACATATATATGTTTGCATTATACATATATGCAAATAAACTCACACACACATGCACGCAACTTTGTCCTTGTAGTTGAAAATGGTCTGCGGGCCCACTTCAGTGGTGGTTTTATCCCTATGGTGTTTGTAAATACTTGATTATAAGGCCTTGTTGAAGGCAATTTCACACCAAAAAAGTAATGGCAAAAAGCTAAGTATGTGTCTTTGCCTCCTACTCCTCCTTCCTCTAAGGAGAAGGAAAGGATAGATTTTTCTCAGGGTTTACTGAAGGCCATTTTGGTACTGAAAATGTCCTCCTTTTCCTAAGCCTCTGCGCCCACCCATCAAAAGACTGCTGTGGTTTCATCTTCCTCTGAAGATGAACACTTTTTGGATTCTGACTATTCTCTGGCCTACTCCTGTCAAATCCACTGTCCTGGCAGAGAGTCTTCTGATAAGGAGGACTCCTTCTCACTTGAATCTCCTGTGGAAGAGTCTTCTTTTGGAAAGATGATTTTAAACATGATAAAATATTTTGTGTGATAGCTCAGGAAGATCAGAGGTCCAGAGAAGATACCCTAACCTTTTGGAAATGGGCACTTAAGCCTCTCCCCAGTTCCTCCATTTTTTGAGGCTTTCATAGACTCCTTTCAATCTACTTCAGCTACCACAGACTTGCAGCCTCCAGCCCCCAAAAATTCCAGACAGATTTTATAAGGTCCCTGATGATCTTAAGTTAATGTTATAAAAAAAAAAAAACTTGTAGCAGACCACTCTGCAGTGTTTTTCTAATGCCACCCCTCGCCCTTCTGACAACCATGATACATGGGAAAAAAGGTTTATAATTCCTCTTCTTTGTCATTAAAGGCTGTCAAATACTTGGTCATCTGGGTTTGTTAATGGATATCTATCTTTACCTCCTTACACAAGGCAGTGGTGGATTCATAAGGAATCGACCCTAAACAGCATATGCAGTCCTTATGTAGAAAGGCTACTCAGGTAGCCAAACACAGCATTGCATAGTTATGATGCTGTGGAGGCTTCCTCCAGGATAGCTGCTACTGGCTCTGTCATGCTTAGATGTGCATAACTGCACAATCGAACTTTGCCTGATTACTTTAAAGAAACTATTTGTGAATTCTCCTTTACACAACAACCTCGTGTTTGGCCCACAAGTAGATAACCTTTTCAAAAGCCTTCAGGAACAGGGAAAAACAGTGAAGGACTGCAGACAATTCTGCTAACCCTTTGTACCTAGATACCAGAGAAATTATCCAACCCAATCCACCTCCTTTGTCAGTAGGGATCCTAGAACTACTCAAGAACAGGAACCCCCCTAGGAGATTTGCAGAATAAACTCGAGGGATTCCTCTTCCATGAGGCCTCCCTTTGGGGAATAAAATACCTGTGACTGCCTACAAAATCCGTTCCTCCCTGCCCCCATCAAAAAGGCTTACCCAATTTTGTGCATCCTAAGAAAAGATTACCACAGACCAATAGGTTCTTTCTATCATAAGAAGGACTATACTATACCATGTTAATGGTGGAATCTCCATCCAATAATGGCATACCTCCCCCTCCCCATGACCAGATTTGTCTGCTTCCACCCATTCTACAAGAATTACAAGCACAAGGTAGAATTGAAGTCCAAATAATTTCTGGGAATGGAGTTTACTCCAGACTCTTCATAGTGCCAAGAAAAGAAGGGCAGATGAGACCCATACTGGCTGTCTCCTTATTAAATGTTTATTATTTTTAAAGTGCCAATCTTCAAAATGCTCTCAGTACAAACACTGTTGCCTTTCATAGTGCCTCAGGTTTTTCAGATGTAGAGGGATCTCCACATACCAGTTTGTCCTCTTTGCTGGAAATTTCTTGGGAGTTGTTCTGAGTTATCTTACTTTGTTTACTGATTTACATTTTAAGCTATCCAGAGCCCCAAGAATGTTTGCAATCCCCAGTGATTTTCTGTCAAACCCAGGGAATACAGATTTTTTGCTACTTGGATGATCTGTTGATCCAAAATGCCTCGCAACAAATTCTTTTGCAGCACATCCACTTCACCCTCAACCTCCTTACCCTCTTGGTACACTGATTTCTCTAGTATCTTGCCTCATAAGGAAACTCTTATGCTTGAAGGACTAGTTGATAGAAAATCCAGGACTTCCCTTCACTCCTCTAGCCCCAGTTCAGAAAGTGTATCTAAATGTCGTAGATGAAACATGGGTGGCCTGTACTGGGACCCAATGGGTACAGGGCATGTCGTGGCCAAAGCTATTAAAGGAACATGTCAACTTGAAGGAGATGAGGGCCCTCATCCAAGCTCTTCAAGTTTTCTCTTATGTCTGAAAACTAGGTCCTCTATGAGTGTTCACAGAGAACACAACTGTCATGTGATGTATAAACAAACAAGGAGGAGCCAGATCACACCAACTGTGCAGACTGTCAGAGAGCCTGGGACCTTGTCACCCAGAAGAGCATTTCACTTATAGCTGCATACATTCCATGGTAAGACAGTGTGTTGGCAGATACATTAAGCAGTACCTTGGAGGACCCTCCTGAATGGACTCAGAACAAACAGGTTTTCTTGGGTATCCTTCAACTTTGGGGCACACCACAGATGAACCTATTTGTCTTAGAAAATAAACTCCTCCCTCTTCTTCTGTACCAGTGGGCCCTTGCCTCTCAGCCTGGAAAGGCATGTGCTTTCTCTTTTACAGTGGAGAGGGAAATTCCTCTATGCCCCCCCCCCCTACAATACCTCTTATTCCAAGAGTTCTTTTAAAGGTCCAAAAGGTAAACCAAAACTTTTACTGGTGATCTCTTTTTAGCAAGGACAGCATTGGATTCTTTTTCACCTAGCTAGGGGTATGTGGCAGAAAATGCCACTGCAGGCAGATTTCATCTTACAGGAAATGAGATGTCTGCTTCACCCCAACATGTCATCCCTATACCTAACCTTGTGGATAATAGGGTTCTGATTCCATACAGGCACCATTTCTCTGAAGATGTGATTCAGGTTCTTCAAGAAGTCAGGAGACCCACTGCTAGAAAAATCATGCTTAATCAAATGGAAGAGATTTTGATCTGGTGCCATACAAATGGATAAAGACCCCAGTAGATCACAGGTACCTTTACATACTGAAATATCCATGTGAGCTCATGCATACAGGTCTGGCTTATTCTTGCATCAAAGCCTACTTGTCAGCCTTGTTTGTCTGTTTACCTTTCATTCCCCACGTCTGTCATGTTAGACCAACAAGGAAGCCCATAATATCTCCTTGGGGCCTGATCTGTGTGGTGGAAAAGCTTACTTTACCTGCTTTTTTAACCAGGAGCACCAGCAAATCTCAAATTCTACATCTGGAAAACTATTCTTGCAGCTGTCACTTCAGTTAGGAGAGTTTGAGCTTCAGGCAGTCATGGCTATTCCAGACTTTCACAAGGACAAGGTGAACCTGAAGGCTAACCCATTAATTCATTCCCAAACTAATGAGGAAGCTCTCTCTTAATCAGGCCATAAACCTTCTAACCCATTTGAAAGTCTGAATAACTGCTTTTTTCTCTTTCATGGACTCCACTGGGACAACCAGTATCTAAGCAAACCATTGCAAGCTGGATTTCTAAGACAATCTGCTTTTGTTTTTCTCTGCATGTCAAAACCTTGCCCTCATGCCATTGAGCCCATTCTATCAGGGTCTTTTACAAAAGGGTGGATATCAGGCCCATACTGGAAGTGGCTACCTAGGTTCCCTATTAGTTAAGTGAATGTTCAATATTGCAAATGCCGCTTTATTGACCGCTAAATGTCGAAAAGGCCAAATTCCGAAAACACGTAACAGTGACTTTTTTTTTTCCCCTAGTGAAAAAAAATCACTGGGCTGTTTTTGGGACTTTGCCATTTCCTGGAGTCAGTGGACAGAGTTTATACTATTTTGTCATTGTATTTGCTTGCTTTGCTGCTATCTACATTAAATACTTTTTGGACATCCATTCCACCGTATTCTTTATCTTGTTTGTGGAACAATTAATAGAAGTTCATCAATACCAAGGTGCCTCAGGTACTAGCATGTCTGCCAAGGGAAAAAGCATTCACCTGTTATGACTTTGCCTTAATGATGGATAACCCCAGCTCTTGTCCCAGCAATTAATTTGCTCTTTAACTATTGAGGCATTCAAGGGAATAAATAGAGAAGTGAATGGAAGGGACTTGATAACTGGCATACATAAGGGTTAAACAGGATCCCTCAAAAAAGGGAATTGACACTCCTCATTTTGCAACAAATTAACGTGTTCAGATATGGTTATTTATCTGTAATTATATGGTTAATAAAATCAAGTGCCATAAGGGGATTTTAGTTTGTGTATATAGAGGTTGCTTTATATTTCAAACAATCATCATTTGTAATATATGGCACTAGTTAGGAATTTGTCATATTTTTCCCTAAAGTATGTAAAAGTCCCCCGGGAAGATGTCTGTACTTTTAAACCTTGTGTTATGTTGCAGTGATATTTGTTTTCTTACAAGGCTGCTTAAAAAAAACAAAACTAGTAGCAGGACATTTCTGGTACTGTTGCTGGTAACCGCATCATTCCTCTTAAGTTGTTGAACCTTGACAATGTATCTGGGACTGCTTCATAACTAACTCCGTATAAGACACCTAACTTTTTCCTTAAGACTTTCACATCATGCTGGCACCTACTGATCCACAGTAGTCCTCACAATCACATAACTTTCTGGGGCAGTCTGAACAGAGGCTTACACGTGCACCTTTAACCCCATATGTATAAATATATGTTTAGTCTGTATGCTTCATGTTTAAGTTTAAATTGTGCACTCAAAACAGTTTTGACATTTTCTTAGTGGCAAACCGTGTCATTCAGTCTTTTTCAGTCATCAAGACCGTTGCCCATGAGCAATGGTAATCGTGAATTAGCCCATTGTGTTCTGTTTGTCTGGTTAAGGTCCTGAATCTCTTACAGAGAACAAAACGTTGTTAAACATCTCTCCTGTAGTCTTTTGAGATCTTCTCTCTAGTGGTCTCCGCAGTCTGAGGTGTGGTCATCTTTCACACCATACTTGTATGCCTTTCGTGTAGGAGGTATGAGCACTTACCATGCTAAACCTCCTTTTCCTCGAGATGTACATCTTTCCTTTTCCAGCATCTTGTTTGGCCTGGGACTAATCTTACTGTTTTTCAATCTCTTCCGTGGGATTTACCACCTCAACTCAGTTTGCATTGTTTTTGTGCCTGCCAGGGTGATACTTACTGCATCTCTAGTGATCATGAAAACAGCCTGTTTCTATGTTCACTGCATAGTGACCATGAGCAAATCACCTTTGCCCCCATTTTTATAAAGGATGTTACGTTTCTTACACTTTAGTCATTCTGTGACTGTAATATATTTTCATATTCCACTGTGCTCATCTGCTTTACTAGTCTGGTGAGTCCTGTTGTATGTAAACTTCTGAGGTGATTATACTGTTTCTTACCTGCCTTGAGCTGTAAGGAAGTAGCATTGTTTAGTAATTCTGTAAGACCAGTCACTTTTCCAAGCTCACTAGGTAAATTGGTAGTTGCTGCATTTCCTTTACCAGGTAACTATGGAAGCATCCATTTGTATGGCTTATTGTGGCTCACTTGATGGCCATGGCTAGGAGGGTCCACCTTGACCTCAAGACTATGCAAGAAAAGGTACAACTGCCTCAAGATGGTATGGTTCTGTGGACTTCAATATTCTCTAGGGACTGTATTCCACCACAGTGTGCAATTATAGTCAGTTTCACCACCGACGACTAGCTTCTTCCCAGAAGATGACTGTTTAGATCTTCCCATTTACCTTAACAATAAAGATGTGCCCTTAGAGCAGACAACCAGCTAGTGCAAGATCAACAGCTCTGCTACCCAAATCAAAAAAATGAAACCCTTTTTATTTAGTAGAACTGGATCAAGGGCCTGTATGTCTCAGGACAGTTGGTCATCTTTTTTGATATTCACTGTTGTCTTTTGACATGAACTAGTACAACTCTGGGTGTCATTATCCTGACATCAGGTCAATGTTCATAGTCTGTTAAACTGAGACTGAAAGATCTCATCTCTCTGATGCATGTAACCCATGTGCATGTCAAGAAATGCTTTCCAAAGCAGTACAAAATAAAAAAATTGAAAAATGAGTGAGTTTGTTTCTTGTTAAAAAGTTTCAACTTGTACTAGGCATTGGATATCATCATGTGGTTGGGAGGACAGCACCATCTTTGGTCACTAATACAAGTAGTGGGCGTATAGCTCTCAAATGTACATTGAGGAACATTCCTCATTTTGAGTTGTAAAAGCCCATGTACCTCGCAGTTCCACATTGAAAAGGTCTGTCATATTCATTAATAGTTTTTTAATCAATATCTCTCTGCTTGAAGCATGAGCTTCTACTGCCTTTGGTCAGCTTCTGCATATTCTGGTGGCATCTGAGTTCTTTTAAATAAAAGAACAGATTTTGTTCATGGTTTGAAATTTAGTTTTCATTTTAGGTTATTTAGAGATTCAGTTGTATGTGTATGGACGAATGTGTGGTCTTTGGAACTTAAGTATAACCTTATTGCCGTGTGTTGCTTTAAATGGTTTGTCACACATGTCAGAATGTTACCTGTTGGGAAATGTAAGCAAGGTCAAGGTACATGATCAATGGTTTCCTGTTTTTTGTAATTGGGTATAAAACCAAGGTAACCATTTTGTTACAGGAATTAAACTGGGACACTTGGGCCACCCCGGGAAGCCAGGTCTGCACTCCTATTCTCCCAGCCCCCATGGGATTGGAGATAGAGCCGCCATGTCATCTTGCATCAGGGCCAGCATGTTAGCCTACTATCCTTCACCCAGCACTGTAGGGATGCCACTCTATGAACGGCACCACCCAGGAGGCAAGAGGCCACATGCCAGGAGTCTCGAAGCGATGCACATTTGTCGGCACCTGGCACAGTGGGAGAGACTGAGGTGTGCTGCAAAAAGCACAGAGATGGGGGGACCTAGGGCCATCTCCCCTGTGAGTTTGAAAGACTTTGGTGGAAGGCAAAGGGAAGAATTGGTGTTACTGAAGTCTGGATGAGTGACTGAGGCTTTGTGGCCCAGCAGAGTTTCATGAGGCTGTGAAGATCTCCTGAAAGGCACCAAGAGCATGCACAACACTGCATGATTTGGCAGCAGTCAAGAGATATGTAACCCTGGAAAAGAGTGCTCTCTCTCTCTCTCTCTCCTGGGTAGAAGTGGAAGCCCAGAGGGGGTCCATCCCGATGGAAATCTGGAAAGGAGAGAGAGGTGGCAAGTGCCTGGGACAGGACAGTTCCCACCTGTGTGAGGGGGTATGGACCATGCCCCCTCTGGGACAGAAGTCTGGAAGGGGGAGAGAGGCAGATAGTGGCAGGACTGGGCGAGCTCCTGCCTGGGTGAGGGGGGGGGGTCAAGCAGAGCTCTCCATGATGGAAGTCCTTGAGGATGCACCAGGGCGGATGGCAGAGGGGCCTGGAGAGCTCCTGCCAGAGTGAAGGCATCCAGCTTCACCCCATAACTGACGGCATCCTTGAAAGAAATCTCCAAGTCCCCAGAGCTGCTATGGATGGGAAAGCAGAGGGACTCTGAAGCCTTCATGAGAGAGGATCTGCTCTTCAGTGGCTGAGAGGAGTTCCTGAGGGGCAGACAGGATCAGAGGGAAGCTCCCCTGAGAGGGTGTGAGGGCATGAGTGATCGAGTATGATTTGCCAGCCTGCATGAGACTTGGAGGCTGCCAAATCATGCTGGCTCGCTCCTGCCTTGCAGGTTGCCAAATCCTGCCGGATCGCTCATGCCCTCGCAGTACCTCTCAACTGTCCCTGATTTTGACTCAAATTTTAACTCTGTCCCTTTTAATCCCTCCTAAAACTATTGACTTTTGGAGGAAAGGTGGTAAATTACACTTAATGAATAATGACAATAATTAAGAGTTATAAACTTCTTTTACTTCAGAAAAAGTGTATTAATTCATGTGCTCTGATTCTGTCTGTTTCAAGTTAATAGCACTAATATTTTAAATGTGTCCCTGATTGTCCCTGATTTTTTTCTTGACTTGTCCCTGATTCTGTCGAAATGTGTCCCCAATTGGTTGAGAGGTCACCCTCTCAGGGGGAGCGAGGGCATGAGCCATCTGGCATGATTTGGCAGCCTGCAGGGGACATGGAAATGGCAGAGTCCCCTGACATCGGGGGCCAAGGTTGGGAAGGTCTCTTGGCCAGGTCATAGGAGAGGCCTGTAGAGGTTAGCCCTGACAGAAGTCAGTAAGGGAGCACCGGGCAGAAGGGTGTGGAGCCTGGAGAGCTCTTGCCTGGGTGAGTGGGGTTAGGCAGAGCCCCCCCATGACAGATGTCCTTGAGGGAGCGACTGCCAGATGGTGGAAGGACCTGGAAGGCTCCTGCCAGGGTGAAGGTATCCGACCTTACCCCATACCCAATGGCATCCCCGAAAAATTGCAAAGTCCCCAGAGCTGCTGAAGATGGGACAGCAGTGGGACTGGCCACCCCGGGAAGCCAAGTCACCATTCAGACTGAGCGGTCTAAACTGGGATATTTCTGCATCCCAAAGACAATGTTTGGGATTCTGGGACAGAGACTTCCAAACTGGGACTGTTGGTCACTTTGTGTAAAACAGATCTCAGAATGGAAACTAAGTGAATGTGTTTGTTGTGTGATGGTGAGAATATCTAACAACTGTGTCGGGCAATTTAAATTTGAGGGGCAAGTATATAATTGGGTCATATTTTGGGGGGAGTTGCTACTGAGTCTGGGTTTGTAACTCATTTAGTTGGTGCTGAACTGTTTGATAGTATGCATTCTCTATGCTACTGCACAGGAGATGTTGGGTTTACAAATGCTGTTTGCTGAGAAATATGTGTAGATAATTTTAGGTTTTTCCTACTATTTTTAGGTGTGTATATTTTCCTGTTGCTGTTTGGGAGGACCTCCTCAAGTGAGTCTGGTTATTCATAACCGTAGTGTTCAGTTGCATTCATTTATGCTTTATACTATTTTAAGAGCACTACTTATTGCTATTCATAGACCTGGACAGTGGTAATTGCAAGTAGCTCACTAAAGAATTGCTAGGCCTTCAAACTGTGCACTGGGGCATATTTCACTACTGTGTAGTATAGACATCAGTGCTGCAGATGAGTCACTGTACAACAATGTAGTGCTATACAAGACACCAGGAAACAAGACACTTGGTAAGGTAAGCAAACACATCCTTTACTAAGTAGGTGTTCCTACCCTGTTGACTTTACTGCCATGTCATGGCAGGGCCAGTGCCATTAGCATGTTATGGTACTGAGGAGTTTTGCTGCTGTAAGAGCTTGGTAGCATTACTCTGCCAGGTTGTGGTAACAGGTTTTTCCTATACTTTAAGTGACTCTGGTGACGTATGAAATCCACCCCCCCCCCAAAGTATAGGGCTTTAATTTGAAATTCCTTATTCTGATGCTGCTCAGCTGTAATCAGCTGAGCAGTACAGCAGCAGGGAAGAGAGATCGGTGGGGTCACAAACAGTACATCATTTGTCAGCACAAAGTCTTAGTCCAGTAAGTTACTCCAGTGAGACCAGCCTGTGTGTAGTTGGTGTAGTATTTGCAAATTGGATGCGGTGTTGGGAGGGTGGAATTTGCTTGTGTTCTCCATGCATGGCATACTGTGGCTACACAGTGTGGTATAACTGAGTGCAGTCTCTTTCTCCATTGTGTATCAGCCTTTATTAATCACTTATTTTTGTTATGCAGTTGTGCTGCGTTTTAGCCCTACTCCTCAATATTCGTGAATCCCACCCTAAGGGCATAAGGTGTGATGAATGGTTTCCTAATGTAGTGAAATTATCCCTGCATATCGCAGCTGACTGGGTTCTGAAGAAACAGGAAATCCCAGACTCACAGGGAGGTCATAGTCTCCCTGTACTCATCACTCATCAGACCAATGATTGAGTACAATGCCCCATTCGGAATGTATCTGACCCGACACTTGCAGCAGCTGGAGAGGCCACAAAAGTTCCTCACCAAAAGGATAAAGGGTCTCAAACATCTGTCCTATGCTGCCCGACTGAAAGAACTCCAGCTCTATTCAGTCGCTTACCGCTTGCTCAGAGGTGACCTTTGCCTAACATACAAGGCCATGTCAAACCCAGATTTGATGAATATGCTTCACCTCAAAAATCTAGATCCGTCAGAGCCACAAGGCGGGAGACTTAAACCTCGACACGGCTATTAATAGGACGTGCTGGAGGGATAGATTCATCACCCAAAGACTCCCTATGCTGTGGAATAAAATCCTGGTATATGTGAGGCAGAGCACCTCGCTGGCCTTGTTCAAGAGAAATCTTGACCAATGGATGGGAGATCGCAGATATACCCCAGGGATTACCTCAGTGTCACTGCTCGACAGAGGCACAGCAAAATAATGGGTATAGTTCCCCATACTAAAGGGGTGGCGTAAGCCACAAAACTATGGGCTAGGCTTGTAAATGCCCTTGGGCAGATAGCCTAGTATGAACCTATGAACCTAAATAGTGGAGCTATGTAATAGGCTTATAAAGTTAGTGAAAGGTTATACTTGACATACTGCTTTGACAAGAATGCAATATGTATAATGTGTGTGTGTGTGTGTGTGTGGTGTGTATGTATGTGTGTATGTGTGTGTGTGTGTGTGTGTGTGTGTGTGTGTGTGTGTGTGTGTGTGTGTGTGTGTATGTATGTATATATATATATATATATATATATATATATATATATATATAATGTGTATGTACACACACACACACGTTAAACTTCCTTGAGTGTGGAAAAGAATATGGTTTACACTGGTGAGTATAGAGTGGGTTTGGATTCCGTCTTCTCCACTCATTTTTGCATTTATCATTGTTAAAACCTTGTGATTAACTACAAAGACTATTACAAATAAGTATGCTAAGTCAGTGCTAAAAATACAGCAGAGTTATGTGCACAAGGTAAGGAGGAGCACTGGCAGTAGTAAGGCATTAAGGATGAGCGCTGGCAGTAGTAAGGCAGTAAGGATGAGCGCTGGCAGTAGTAAGGCAGTAAGGAGAAGCACTGGCAGTAGTGAGGCAGTAAGGAGCACTGGCAGTAAGGAGGAGCACTGGCAGTAGTAAGGCATTAAGGAGGAGCACTGTCAGTAGTGAGGCAGTAAGGAGGAGCACTGGCAGTAGTGAGGCAGTAAGGAGGAGCACTGGCAGTAGTGAGGCAGTAAGGATGAGCGCTGGCAGTAGTAAGGCAGTAAGGAGAAGCACTGGCAGTTGTGAGGCAGTAAGGAGCACTGGCAGTAGTGAGGCAGTAAGGAGGAGCGCTGGCAGTAGTGAGGCAGTAAGGAGGGGTGCTGGCAGTAGTGAGGCAGTAAGGAGGAGCGCTGGCAGTAGTGAGGCAGTAAGGAGGAGCACTGGCAGTAGTGAGGCAGTAAGGAGGAGCGCTGGCAGTAGTGAAGCAGTAAGGAGGAGCGCTGGCAGTAGTGAGGCAGTAAGGAGGAGCGCTGGCAGTAGTGAGGCAGTAAGGAGCACTGGCAGTAGTGAGGCAGTAAGGATGAGCGCTGGCAGTAGTACACTCGGACTTCTTTGGAATTATTCTGGTCGCAGAATATAGGAAGCGGTGACACTTAGATTTGTGTTTAGTGCCATTTGGGGAATGAATTTTTTTGAAAAAACAGACATTATGGGTCCTAGTGAGATCAGGGTAAGGATATTTGAGATTCACAGGTGGTTGGTTACTTTAGGGAATCCCCTGAGTGTAAATAAAGAGAACATGGATGGTAGACTGCCATAAGTGCAATTAAGTTTGATAGGTAAGGACTTTGTAGGTGTTCTATTTAGTTACTGGTTAGAGGCAAAGATGGTGCTGTGAACATTTTTGTATTGGAGTGGGTTGCACAGATATACAAATACTACTCAAAAAATATGCCAGTACTTACTGTACTCTGCAGGAAGATGGGGATAAATCACGATTTTGTTAAGGATATGCTATGAACAGATTTGACTGTCTGAAATAAAGGGATGCAGAGTGTAAAATTTTCTATAAGTTACTTGGATGATTTGTCAACAACCAGTGTTTTTCACTGGGGTATTTATTATGTTATTAATCAATGCTGGATGAAGGAAAAATGCTTAGTGTTGTGGCGAGTGCAGTGAGTGTTTTTCTGTGATAATAGAAACATAGAGGTTGATGTTATGGTGAATCACGTGAGTGCCAGGGGAAGATGGAGGGGATCACATCGTTTTATAGAGGATAATGGTACAGGAAAATGTGTGTGAGCTGGGTAATGGGTGGGTGCTGGGGTGGAGTTATTAGCTGTGTTTTTGACAGAGCCAATTTCTCCAAAGTAAAAGGTTATAGATCTTCTGTTTAGCTTTAAATTGTACTTTGATATTTGGCATCGTATCATTTAATTCACAAGTGCAGGGTACAGAATTGTTCTTAATGTACTGTTGGATTCAGTTACCTTACTTGATGATAACTCCTAGGGTGAAATGGTATGTCTGTAAATGATTATAGTGCTTTAAAGAATATGTAAGAAGGAAGGGACTTATACCAGAGTATTATTACATTTAATAAGTAACAGACATGTAATGCTTTGGGGAAACGTTATGGAATAAATCCCTTGCTTTTATCATTTGCCATTTGATTTTAAGAATATTATTGTAAGCATCGGATTAGTTGAGGTGCGGAGTATGAGGACTGCACTGCTGAATGAAGACGCTTTTTACATAAATATTGATAACATTGCATATGACAGGCTAGTGTAAAATAAAAGATGATGGTTTGGCAGCCATTACTGTTTTTATTGTTTAATTTGCAGAAATGTTGTATGACTGGATTACACTTGCAAACAAGTGTTTCAAAGATTAGTAAAAGGTTGGTGATGAAAGGTTATTGGTGGGGATACCCAGAGGAAAAAAAAGCACATTTTTGTTGATGACATGATACAGATTTAGACAAAGACTTGTGGCATTTATTTAAAATCTTTAGGGATATTCAAGAGATGTCACATTATAAGATAATTGTGTGAAAAACTAAAGCTTGTGCCAGTTAACTGTGCACCTACATTCAAATTAGTACAACAGTATCCTTCGCTATGGTTTACTAATTTACTTGGCAGAATCACAAAGGTATGACTCAAGGTGGAAGCACATGATGCTGACTCAGACCTCATAACACACATGTATACATACAGACTACCAGTTTGGGTACACGCCCTATGTGACCATAAAGAAAGGATCTCAAGGGCATACATATAATAAAATCACTTACAGTGAAAAGGGAAATGAATATCTTTGGGACAGTACAATCCAATAAGGCTAGATGAGCATAAAGAAGAGGTTATTGCTCTGCTGGGCATCCCATTTCCTAAAATTGGTCAATTTTCTTTTTTTTTCCTTGTACAGCTTGTTCATTGTTGTTGGAATTCCACCAGGGTGGTTTGTTATTTGAGATAATCCTCTGCTTATTCCAGATGGGTACAGCTGTTTACATGATGGTTTATGGTTTCTGTGAATAATTCTGCATAAGCAGGTGTTAAGAGAAAAGTTTTAAAAACGTACTGTTTGTCTTTTTCCTCTTCTTGCAAAGTGAACATGTTATTTGTTGGGATATGCCTATCAAAGATGGGCCTCATCTGTGAACAAAATGCAGCATTGCTTATAAACCTGAATAATAACTGTTTTCTGCATTTCAGAATAAAGAGACTTGGTTATAGCTTAGTGAAGCCTGGGATAAGGACGCACGGCCGAGTAAGAGTTAATTTACTGAAGCAGGCTGTGTGTCCTGGAAAATTTGAGCTACCATTGTTGAACTGAACATTCTGTACTTCTTGAACATTCTGCACTAACTGTTGGTTTGAGGTAATTTTTGATAAACATGTTTACCACAGGTGTTTTCCATAGCCAACTGTCAATGGTCAGAAATGTAACAAAAAGTTGTTTTGCTTGCAGTATAAAAGTTGATGTCAGTAAACAAGTTGACCAGAGGAGATCATCTTGGCCAACATGATGTGTAATCTGGTTAGCTGCTAATAAATAAGTTTTTCATCACCTGAGGCAGATGTGACTCGTCTGAATTTTTCTTCTGACAGCAGGTGAGCTCATTGAATTTAGAGGGTGGCTTGAAATTTTGCCAGGATATCTCTGAGTAGTAGGAGGTTTGCTTTGGAGTAATTCTTAAATGTTCAATGGCTAGATGGGGTAACAAGTTTTAGCTTAATTTCAAAGGAGACAGCTTGATGTTCCAAGCTGTCACATGAGGAGTACATTACCCGAGTTGGTGCAAAGCTCTTCCATGTTTGAAAGGATCAGGTCAAGGATGTTTGCTCCCTCAGGTCAAGGATGTTTGCTCCCCTAGCGTGCTCAAGGTCACACAGTTTGCAAATGAGGATTGAGAGAATCGAACCCTGTACCATAGACACTAAGCTCACAGCTTTAATCCGCTGCTGCAATTCCCAGACATCACATCACAAGAAGCCATGCTGTTATTAGGAATGTTTTTTTTTCCTTCTTTTTTTTCTGGAGGACTCGCCCAACTTTATCGTGCAGCTCAGGCCAACAGTTTTACCACTGTGAGGAATGACCCCAAATCATGTGGACATTACAGTGATTCAGTAGTTAAGTTTCTGCTTGCAGTTCCATATCTCAAGGATCAGGTCTGAACTAGTCACTGTGTAGAGTTTGCCCCTTTTCTCAGTGTTTGCTGCAGGCACTTAGGCTTTCTCCTACGTCTCAAAAACATGCATTCTATGTAGACCACTATGGTTAGGGGTACAGAGCCCTGACTATGAGCCATATAACTCAAAATTTATATAGTAGCTTGGGTGCAGGAAGACCTTGGTTGAAGGGAATGGGAATGAGTGCTTGCCATCAATTTACCCAACTTGGGGGAAGGGGCAGTCCATTTGCTGCAGTACAGACATCTTGCAGGTACACAATACCTGAACCTCTTACACGGTACCTCTGAACATGGAAGGCCCTATTCTTGGGGGGGGGGGTGAAGCCAAGCCCTCAGGCAGTTGGTTTAAGAGTGTTCCCTGTTCCTGCAGGTAGGCTGAAGCAGAGAGGTGGGGCAGGACTAAACAGTGTCATTGCTTTCCTGGATGATTATTTATTCTGGGCGTCTGTCCCCTTGGGGAGATTGGTGGGAATGAATGGACTCAAGACTAGTGGTGGGGGGATAATGGTCAGCATATGGGGAGGCAAAATTAATAGGAAAGCAGTTCAGGATCAAGGGGAACCAGAGCCTGCCCCACTACATAGTGGGTGCAAGGCAGGGAAATAGTCCCAGTTAGGATGCCAGCAGTGACACACACACTCATTTGTAGCACCCACATCTGTGAGCATTTTGGAGGACTGCCATTTCACTTATGGCATATATTTACAATGTGGGAAGAGACTGGAACTTTTAGTTATGTACTCACCATAACTTCAGATGTTTGGGATCCATCTCGCCTACAATTCTGACTGATGGGTTCGGAGCCGATCCCTCGGCTCCGACTCGGCACGCTTATGCCAAAGAGCGAAGTCTCTTATTGGCTGAGCTTACTATATCCCAGGATGCACCACTACCAATCCCCCAGATCTAGTTTGTCCGCATACATGCACACATGCAAGCACTGTTTATATAACATCGTCAGAAGAAACAAGATAAAACAGTAGAACTCAAAACCGTTCAACCTCTTCTGATCTCCAAGGTCGGGGGAAGGAGGGTGGGTATTAGGAATGTAGGCGAGATGGATCCCAAACATCTGAAGTTATGGTGAGTACATAACTAAAAGATGTTATGTGATCCTATCTCGCCTACATTCTGACTGATGGGACAGCGTCCCTAGCACCTGAATCCTGGGTGGCTCACTGGAAAACACTCCTGAGTACCGTGGAACCAAATGATGCTCGCCCTTTAGATGCCACATCCAATTTATAGTGGGAAATGAAAGTGTGCGGATTGGACCAAGTAGCCGCAGCACAAATCTCAGAAATAGCGAGCTTGGAATGAAAAGCTATAGAAGTAGCTATAGCTCTGGTAGAGTGAGCTTTGATAGATGTTGTAAGTTGCTTATTTGAAGAGGAATAAGCCTGAGTTATACAATCTCTAATCCATTTGGAGATAGTAGCTTTTGTGATGGTTTTACCCAATTTATTGTCTGAGAAGGACACAAACAACTGGTCTGATTTACGAATTTGCTGAGTCCTGCCTAGATAGAAGCGCAGTTGTCTGTGAACATCCAATTTATGGAGAGTGTATTCTGCTTCATTGGAGAATTTTGGGAAGAAAACTGGTAGCTCTAGAGATTGTTGGAGACAGAGATTAGAACAGACCTTTGGGACAAAAGATGGGTTAGGCCTAAGTGATACTCTATCCTTGTGAAAAATCAAGTACGGTGGTTTGATAGATAGGGCTTGAAGCTCTGAAACTCTTCTTGCAGAGGTAATTGCAACTAATAAGGCAGTTTTCCAAGACAGATATTTTAACTCACATGTAGCAGCCGGTTCGAAAGGGGAAGATGTTAATGCACGAAGCACCAAATCAAGATCCCACGGAGGTGCAGGATGAAAAACTGGGGGTCTTAACAGCCCCGCACCTTTAATGAAAGTTTTGCATAATCTGCTGCTCATCAACGGTGGATCCCATGGATTCGTGAAATTTAGAGATAGCTGCCAGTTGGACTTTAATAGTAGAGACTGAAGATCCTTGATTAAACAAGGATGTTAAAAATTTCAAAACCTCTGGGATCGGGGCAGTGATAGGGTCTAAGCCCCTGAGTTGAGCCCAGATAGCAAACCTCTTCCACTTACTGAGGTACAATTTCTTAGTGGTGGGTTTGTGGGCCGAAGATAAAATGTGAATAACTTCCGGGTCTAAGGTGTGATTTCTGACTAAAGTCGGAAGTGGAGGAGCCAAGCTGTCAACTTCAAAGTGTGAAGGGAATGGTGTTGTCGTCCCGACTGATGAATTAGCAGATCCGGAGTTAGATCTAAAACCCAAGGATCATCCACCGCATGTTTCTTCAGGTAGGGAAACCATACCTGACGAGGCCAGTGCGGAGCAATTAGTATCATTGTGGACCCCAATTGAGAAGCTTTCTGAATGACTTTGGAGAGAAGTGAAATCGGAGGAAAGGCATAAAGCAGCCCTGTTGGCCAAGGTTGTGCTAGAGCATCCATAGCTGCTTCCCCCTGATGTGGAGTCAAGGAGAAGAACCTTTTGCACTTTGTGTTTTGTGGTGTTGCAAACAGGTCGCAGCACGGCATCCCCCATCTCCTGAAAACCTGAGCTGCTACTGTTTCGTTCAGGGACCACTCGTGAGGAGAGAGAATTGTCCTGCTTAATCTGTCTGCCAATATATTGGATTTCCCGAATGTGGGTCGCTACCAAGAAACGGCTGGTAGCTACAGCCCATTCCCACACCCTCATGGCCTCTCTGCAAAGGGGGTAAGATCTGGTCCCTCCTTGTTTGTTTAGATACCAGACCACCGACATGTTGTCTGTGTGGATAGCGATAATGCCCTGAGGGAGAAACTTGTGGAGGCCTGTAGGGACAGAAGTACAGCCCTCATCTCCAATACATTGATGTGGAGAAAGGTTTCGTCTGGAAGCCAGGAACCCTGAACTAACCTGCCCAGACAATGCCCCCCCCCACCCTGTCTGGGAGGCATCCGTCGTCAGGGTGACCACCGGAGGGGGGATAACAAAAGGACTTCCCTGATTCAGATTGGATGGCTGAAGCCACCAGCGAAGGTCCCGTTTGCACGTTTCTGTAATCATAATGGGGTGATTGAGGGGAAGATCCTGAAAGGACCATTGAGTCGATAATAGCCACTGAAGAATCCTCATGTGCAATCTTGCCAGAGGAACTAGGAGAACCGTGGCAGACATCGAACCTAAAAGTTGCAGGACCATCCTGGCTGGGGCCTTTGATCTTGAAAGCAGGGCTTGAACTTGGCCTTGTAAAGTTTGAATCCTTTCGGTAGGAAGACAAACGCGCATCAATTTTGAGTCTATCTCTGCTCCTATGAACCTTATGCGCTGAGAGGGCAGCAAGACAGACTTTGACCAATTGAATGTAATTCCCAGGGTAGCACCCAGGGAAATGGTGGCTTTGAGGTTGTCCATTAGTAGATGACTGGTGGTGGCAGTCAGGAGCCAGTCGTCCAGATAGGGAAACACTTGGAATCCAAGACTCCTCAGGTGAGCAGTTACTACTGCCAAACACTTGGTGAACACCCTGGGGGCTGTGGTGAGACCAAAGGGCAGTGCACAAAATTGGAAATTGGAGAACCGTGGCAGACATCGAACCTAAAAGTTGCAGGACCATCCTGGCTGGGGCCTTTGATCTTGAAAGCAGGGCTTGAACTTGGCCTTGTAAAGTTTGAATCCTTTCGGTAGGAAGAAAAACGCGCATCAGTTTTGAGCCTATCTCTGCTCCTATGAGGTTGTCCATTAGTAGATGACTGGTGGTGGCAGTCAGGAGCCAGTCGTCCAGATAGGGAAACACTTGGAATCCAAGACTCCTCAGGTGAGCAGTTACTACTGCCAAACACTTGGTGAACACCCTGGGGGCTGTGGTGAGACCAAAGGGCAGTGCACAAAATTGGAAATGACTGTCTCCCAGGCTGAAGCGCAGATACTTCCTGATGTATCGGTATGTGATAATAGGCGTCCTTGAGATCTATGGAGCACATCCAAACATCCTTCTCCAACAATGGGAGAATGGATTGTAACGTGACCATTCGGAATTTGGATTTTGTGACTGATTGGTTTAGTCTGCTGAGATCCAATATTGGTCTCAGGTCCCCTGTCTTTTTTGGCACTAAAAAGAACCTTGAGTAATTTCCGGATCCGATCTGGTCTGTGGGGACCGGTTGGATGACTCCTTTTTCTAGCAGCTTTAAAGCTTCTGCGGCTGCAATTTCCCTTTGACTGGGTGGTGGGTCCAGGATTTTTTTGGACGGTGGGGGTGAGTGTGTGAAGGGAATGGTGTAACCTCCGGCAATAATCCGAAGCACCCATCTGTCCTGAGTGATAGACTCCCAGGCTTTTAGGTGCTTGGCAAAACGGCACCCGACTGGCTCCGGAGCAGCACAGCTGGGCAATCCCTCATGAAGTGTGGGAGGCTGAAGAGCCACGAAAGGACTCGCGGTCTCCAGAATTGCGGGGCCCTCTGCCGCCTCTGGGACGGCGTCTCCCAGAAAAATTTCCCCGTCCTCTGCCTCTGGAAGGGGAATCTTCCTGCTGTTGAGGGAAAAACTTACGTGATTTGCGGAACCACATCTTCCCTTCTCCTTTAGCCTTGGGATAAAGCCGAAAGGGAGTGGAATAACGTGCACCTACGGCAGATAAAGTTTTTCCCTCTTGCTCACAGCGGGTAAGAGTGTCTTTAACCTTAGGTCCAAATAAAGAGGACCCATCAAAGGGAGCGTCGTGAAGGAAGACTTGAAGGCCTCCATAAAATGACACAAACGGAGCCAGGCTTGTCTCCGTGAGAGCCACGCCTGTGCCTGCCGCTCTACCGCCCCTTGCCGCATATGAAATGAGCCTCATGGACGAGTTAGAAATTGAAGAAAGGATAGCCAACTGAGAGCTAACCGACTGGGCTAGCTGCTCAGGTAGGTTACCCGAGAGGGAATCTGACAGCTCCTTGACCAGATCCCTCTGAAGCCTGGTAAAATGTGCCAAATAATTCAGGGACCTTAAAGTAAAGGCCGCTGAAGTCAGGGTGCGCTTCCGTGCGGTCCATGCTCCTAGACACCTTATTAGGAGGATGGACGGACGTTGAAGCCTCTGCCACGTCCTGTTGTGTAGCAGATGCCACCACCATGGCATCTACAGCCACGCCTTTAGTCAGGAACTCCTTCTCGGGTGGGGCAGACAAAAATTTGTTAGGACGAGAAGGCACTGGTTCCACGGTATCTGGATGTTCCCACGCCCTCCGACAAACCAAATCCAGGAGCTCGTCGAAGGGCGGAGACACCCAGGAGGCGGAGGGCTGAGCCCCAAAGGCCTTGAGAAGCACTGACTCATCAGCAGAGGGGGGTTTGGATATCCAGCCGCCTCGTTGTTTGAGGATCTCTAGAATGTCTGCAAATGAGACATCATCCGAGGACGACTTCGGGGACCCCTCCGCATCATCAAGATCAGTGTCCGATGTAATAGACTCGGGGGAGTCCACGTGCTTCCTCTTGCACGATCTCTTCCTTGGGGGCTCCTCTGAAGACAACTCCAAAGAACCCTCAGGAGGAGGGGAACCCCCAATGGGGGTAACCTCAGGCCCAGGGGCTCCACTGCCTAAGGACAGGGGAACTGCCAAAGACCCAGTCTCCACTCCCAGGGAAGGTGCCGGTAAAGCCGGAGAGATGGCCGAAGAAGACTTGGCCAAGGCACTCCTCATAGCTCTGAAAGCCGGACCCCCAGAATCCTGGGAGTGTCCGGTCCCCGGAGCCATGATAGCAGACGGAAGTCCCGCAGCCGAAGCACCGAGAGGGAGGCTCGGAACCGACAGCATAGGTCCCGAAACATCACCCCCGGGTCCAGCCGAAGAAGTCCGTGTACCAAACTCGGACCCGAAGGCCGGGGTTGGAGTAAGGGTCGGAGCCGACCCTAAGACCTCCACCGGCTCCAACAGCACCTGCTCCGACAGAGCTGAAGCGGTCGGAGGAGGAATGGCAATGACATGGGCATGGGTCGTCGGCTCCAAAGCCAACTGGGTTGGAACCGAAACAAATTTTTGAAAGACTGGGGACTGGAACAGTCTTTGGAGCACCCTGTCTATGTCTGAATCTGACATCCTCGATGACCTAGAGGATACTGAACGGGTTCGAGATGGCCTCTCCAACGACCCCAAAGGGCTAGGGGACCGGCTCCGAGGCGACTCGATGACTATCGGCGCCGAAGGAATACCCAAACTAGTTTCCATCGGTGCCGAGGAGGGCTTCGGCGCCGAGGAGGAAGTGTCTGAGCGGATAACCTTCATCGGCTCCGATACCAGTGGAGCCGACGAAGGTGACCCGCCTCTCGATGCCCCAGCCATCGGCTCCGAAGCCAGAGGAGTCGAGACAGGTGGCATCGAGGCAGACCGTTCCGCCCTCGGCTCCGAAGTCCTTGGAGCCGAAGGAGAAACCTGCCTATGTCTTTTGGCGGTCGGATCCGACGGACTGGTCGGAGCCGACGCCCTTTTCTTTTTAGCAGGAGAAGGAGAGGATGCTAAAGCTTCTTCAAAGGAGGGTTTTATAAGGCCTTTTAATATGAGTTTATTTTTCCTCTCTTGGAGGACCCTCGAGGAAAAAGCGTGACACACGCTGCAGGACTCCTGCAAATGTTTTGCACCCAAACAATAAACACAGAGAGTGGTCATCTGTTATAGACATTTTAAAGTTGCACTTGGTGCACTTTTTAAAGCCTGAAGGCCTAGGAACCTGAGACATTCCGGTAAATTATACAGTGAACTAGCCAAACACAGTACAAACACTGTAATTATGACAGAAAAGAAATTCTCTGCTTTGTCCTTCTTTTTAAATAAAGAAACTATCAGCAGTATAAAGGATCCGAGATCCCTAAACAGAACAGAAGTCACCTAACAACTAAAAAGACCGGGAAAGGCCTTTCCACACAAGAGGTACTCCTGGTCAATCAACACTCACAACACAAGAATTTACCAAGTAAATTTCACCAAACGCACTCTAAACACAAGATAGCTGTTAAAACAGCTTTTAGTTGAAGAATAAAGAAATTCCTGACAGAAAAGTTAGTGAAAATAATCACTACTTAGCTCAGCCAGCTCGAGACCACGTCTTCTCTTGTTAGCGGCAAACGAGATCTGAGGGATTGGTAGTGGTGCATCCTGGGATATAGTAAGCTCAGCCAATAAGAGACTTCGCTCTTTGGCATAAGCGTGCCGAGTCGGAGCCGAGGGATCGGCTCCGAACCCATCAGTCAGAATGTAGGCGAGATAGGATCACATAACATCAACTGTCAAAACCCTATGTAAACACAGGGAGAGAATGTGCACATTCTACACAAAAGGCACCTGAGCCGGGAACCAAACTGAAGAACCAAGAGCTGTGAGGTAGCAATGCAGCCTAGTCCCTGACTGTGCTGCTTCCTTCCAAAACATGTTAGCTGAACTGGCTACTGTAAACTGCACATATATGCACTGCATTTATCCCTTGACTTTGTGTCCTGGATCACATTTGAAATATATATTTATAAAGTGGACTAGTTCAATTAAATAACTTTAAATACATGAAACCTTGTAGGCTGGAGACTTGTATATAACCTTTAAGTTAGGGGGATATTATCACTTGTATTTTCATGTTCAAGAATCGAGGGCAAAGACAAAAATATCTGAGGCAAAGGACCAAAATCTGGGACAGATTTTAGGTGCTGCTCTAATCCTTTTATTAGAGCTAGAGGAGGTTTTTCATCAACGTGCATTTTCTGAGAAACAAGTGTAAAACTATAATGCCTGACACTATTGACTAGCTGTAATCCTCAGTGATTTATCAGAAAATCTAAACTTCTATAAGGGGCAGGACAAAAAAAATGAAACAAAGTCCAGGAAAGTCGACAGCTATTGCACAAGGTCTTGAAATGAGTGAGCCATACCTTAACTTAAATAAATGCTTTTCTTGTCTCCTGTAACAAAAAACATTTCACCTAGATGTATTTCCTGTTATTCTAGTAACCTGATGCAGTAATTTTATTGTGGACTGAGGAAAGTGCAGGGCATGGAGCAGTTTTCTCCTGACAGATGAGAGCCTCTCCTTAACTATATTGCTGGGCAGCCAAGTTGCAGAGTTTTTCCCACTGCTGCAGGAGAGATGGCTTTGTTAGAAAGCCTTTCCTATCTGAATCACAAATGCCTCCAGAAGTCCTCTCCTAACTGCAGCCTAGCCTCTATAAACATTAAGCATTGTTGTTCAAGATGGAGTTGGACTAGATAACCTATTTGCTGAAACTCACTAGCTTTTGTAATTTTCACCCAGGCTTTATCTTGGCCTTTTCGTTGCACATATCATCTCTATTGGTGAGGAAACTGCATTACATTACTTAACCATTTCACTAGTTACCAGTACTGGGCATTCTGTAATAACATTCAAACATCCTTGAGGTGTATCATTGCTTGCAATTTTCTATGTTAGGAAGGGTTGCCCCATTTGTTATTTATCAACTTTATTTGTTGCTCATGTTTGAACTTCATCCACCCTGTGAAGGCTTTCTTGACATGTGGCAATGTATTAATATTAAACACATCTCCCAGTTTGGTAGGAGCACCAGCCTTGTAGCAGATGATTTTGGAATGAAAGGTTTAATTGGTCCCATCTAAAGAGGCATCTGAAAAGAATATATCAGAGCCAAATTGCTTTAGGTCCATTTAACCAAAAAAGTACCAAATGTTTGTTCCAAACCTCCACGGTGCTAACAAAGAACCATGATAGAACAGCCTCAGTGAGAAGATGAGGTGCACCAGGATAATCCAAGAAAAAATACATTTTGTTAAGATTAAGCACTGTTGTCTGTATACAAGTTGAATCAGCCTTCATCAGAATATTAATCTTAATAAAACAGATTTTTTTCTTGGAGTATATTGGTAACCCTCAGTTCGTCAGCTTGGTTGTTCTTATTTTTTGCTTTGGTTCCATTCCTTTATGTGAGGTGATATGAAGATGCTTTAATACCCGAAGGTTTCATTCTGTAATTTTCTGCACATAACGAGAGGCAATCAGAATAGAGTTCTGATCTTTTCACATTTTTCAGCCTTGTGCAAATGGCAAGGTGGGTGTTCAGCTTAATGAGAGAGAGTAATGGTGTTCTCCTGACTTGAGGCATTTGTGGGAGGTGTACATGGTTTTCTCCTTTTCTAGACTTTTAGGCTACCGTAGTTGGTATAAGAATATTTGGATTTCTGCATTTAGGCATCCAGTATAAGATTCTAGAGTGGCCTAGGACAGTGATCTCTCTCACTTGTCAGTATGACAGTATCTAGGCCTGAGATTTGTAATATGGCTTGCTGTATGACAGTGTCTAGGCCTGAGATTTATAGTACAGCTCGCTGTTGCTCCTCTTGGAGTTCCTTTCAGCTGGTACTTTTGAGGATCATAGGAAACTACTAGACTATTGACCCGGATGTCATTTTAAGTCTAGCCATTTCAGCTCATTGTAATACTATAGAAGTGCTAGTCAATACCGAAGATTGCGTTTAGTGATGACTTCCAATGTCCAGGAGGGTTGTGGGTGCTATCCCTGGTAAGAATTTACAGTGCCCCATCCACTCCTTCAGGTGTTCCCTTTACTAGTACTTTACATGGATGTACACAGGCAGTATTTTGACAGAGTTTATAATTGTGTATTGCACATGAACATTGATTTCTCTCTTTGTGTATTCAGTTTTGTGTATTGCAGTAATGACTGTAGCCACATATCCAATCCCTTTTTGGTCACTTGTGCATGACAAGGGCTTTAGTCGGACCAGTACAGTACACTACCAAATAAGTATATGAATAGGTTCAGCACTTTTATCTAGAACAACATCGAACCAAATGATACACTACTCAGAGGTGAAGTTTATACATCTGCTGGCACATATGACATTACTTTACTATATAGAGATCAAAGCTAAAAAGCTGAAGCATTTTGTAGTATGTTTATAGACAGAAGATTACTCAGTGCCTGGAGGGGAAGTGAACTTTATTTTCCATTTAATCCACTGTTCTGTTTTAACTCTGCATGTGTGATGTAATTAGCCTGTATTTATAGTCTTGTCCGTGTTGCTGCAGAAACATTACTTCCATTTCCATGTATATGCTGCTTGATTTCTATTTCTTCCTCTGTACAGTGTGTGGGAGGCATGTGCTGCTGTGTATGCAAAGTTATTGTGTATGTACAACCATTAGTGAAAAAAAAAAAAGATAATCCAACATCAGTACAGATTATCTGGAGACAACTGCTATAACTCTTATTATCTTCCCGCAGTCAGTATAAAACTTTTTAGCAGACAGTTAATTGGTTTGTTTATTCTTACAGGATGTGGGCGGAGGATGGCTGGAAGCAAAAAATGGCCAAGGAAAGAGAGGTCTCGTTCCAACAGACTATGTTGAGGTAAGTCTGTTAATTGGAATGCTTCACTCTTTCTCGTGTTGAATTTTATTATAAGTTTTATTAAAGAAGTTTTGAAACATGGAATAAAAAAGATGTGGCAAGAGCAATATTTTCAATTTATAAGAATGCTGTGGTTTGGGAGCAGATAATTCTTCAAATTTAAAAAAATTGTTCTTTCAGCTTCAGATGCTGCAGCCATCACTGTCAGTTGCAGATGTTTCTTTCTAGAGTTTATTGCAGGTAACAGCTTATGACAGAAGGAATTGGACCTGTACTGCTAACAATCCTGTTTATTATAAGTGTTTCCTCAACTAGGTTAAGAGAATGACTACCACCACTAATGAAGAATGTCACAATTCCCAAGTCTGTCCATAGTCTGGTGTTCATAAAACATGCTTAATTTGCCTGTACTTCCCATAACTCTTTTCTTGAACAAACTGTAGCACTAAAAAGACAGATAAATACAGTCACCGTTTTTGCAAAAAATGCAGTTCTGAAAAAAGTAACATTCTATTAAGTATTATTTTAATCGGTTATTACATTACAAAAATAGTGTGACGTTCTTGCAGTATGTACCATGACTCAAACAATAAGTCTAAAACATTTTAAAACTATATACGTATGTCATAATCATACAAAAATTAAGTGTTGTGCACAGTGTCATCACACTTGCAAATTACAGTAATATTTAGTACATTAATTTAAAGTGTTACTGTTTACCATTATTTTGTCAGTTTCAGAATGCAAAAGTGTGTGCGTGCATCAATAAATTTGCACAGTTGTTTTTGTAGGGTGCTTTTGCCCCCCCCCCCCCCGGCCAAAAAAAAAAAAGCTACTACTTTCATCCAGCCTGCTGGTACAGAAGCAAGAATCTGTTTGTGCCACAGGTTTGGGAGGTAGCTGGGAGGACCTGTTGGAGGGATGGGACCAAAGCAGGCAGTGACCAACTCTCCTATTCAGGGGAGAAGGTGTGGAGTACATTGGAATGTGTGCTGTCGCTGTTGTAGAGACCAGGGACCTTGCAGGCTCCCACGTATAAGATAGTGGGGCAAGTATCCGAGTTTATGATATGAGGGTGCCTATTTAATGAACACTGAAATCTTTCAGTCAGGAGTCTTGTGCAAATTGTGTCAGTTAATAACCCATCTTCCTCTTTCCTCACTTCCCAGCCATAGGACTGAGTAGCTGCAAATCTCATTCTGAGCAAAGGCACACATCCAGTTTTGCATAGAAAGAAACTGTAGAGGTACTCGGGTGAGGACAGAGGGAGGCTGAGGACAAGCTTGATGGTTAGTGCTGGTTTAATGGGAGATTTTGAGTGGACCACAAGACAGTGATAGGTTTAGGTTTTTGGCAACCCACATATTAATTGTTTAAGGAACATACATGTAAGGATTGTGTACACTGCCGCTTACTTGCCTATTTTTGTGGTTTCTGTAAATTTGCATCTTTAGTCTGTACCTTAAAGTACTGTGGAATTGCTTACAGTCCTATTCTGTCACTGTTTATTCTCAGGGGAGTGTGTCTAACTTCAGGGGAGGCGTTTCTAACTTCAGCCCAGCCCACTTTAGCAGTTTGGTTCTGTAAACCCGGCACAGTCCTAAGTTTAAAGTGTAGTGGCCATTAAAGTGATCACACTGTTTCCTCTTTTGAGAGGTTGTGGGTTTGCATATTCGGTAAGCTAGTTTACCTCCTAGACAAGAAGTACAAGATTTGAATCTCACCAGGGGAAATTGGCTAGGCTTAAAATGGTCCACAAGGGCATCTAGCCTTGTGCTTATCTATGAACTTAGACACAAAAATGTGATTGTTTTGCTATCCTCCAATATAAAAACAGTGCAGGTCACATAACCGTTCCTTTAGTCCTAAAGCCCTAAGTCTGTTCCTCAGCAAGCCTCATAGCTTTAGAATGACCTGACTCTTGTTAATTGAAAGTTGTAATTGGTGCACAGTGCTGCTTAGGCTTCTTTTATTTACAGGCAGAAATGTAGCTGTTATGTTCCGTAACTTTGGTAAAGCTGGTCCTACAAGTTCATTGCCTTTAGGGACCACAAAAAATGATTCTAATATTTACTTTAACTTTGCCCTGCAAGCACTTCATACCTAGCTGTTCAGAATATAGTTTTACAAACATCTCATTGTTAAGGATTTTAGAATGTATATCTCTGTCCTTTTCCACAAATGGTCGACCTATTTGGCTATTTCTTTTACACAGTGAAGATGTCATATTACATGGGAGCTCCTCTGGCTAAGGCATTGTGGGATAACAGAGTTTTTGTGGCTGTATGTTCCTTAAACAATTAATATGTGGGTTGCCAAAAACCTAAAATTGTCATTAGTGTCTCTCTTGCTGTTTTGAATAGCTTGCTTGATCTGCTGCTGACATGTATTTTGCAACTTGCAGTGCATTCATTCATTTTCTACTCTGAAATGAGAGGATTATAACAAATTGTTTATACACTTCAGATTAGATTATTTTCTCAATTTTAAACCTTGCATTCAGTTTCGAAGTCAACCAACTTATTCAGGACCTCCTGAACTATGATTTTTTTTATTTTTATTTCAGGAACATCAACCTTGTGGGAGCATTTTTGTCATTTGCGGACTGTGTGTTAGATCCTGATAAGGGAACATTAGCAGCCATTTATAGCAGGGATAAAGTAGTACATTTAATATTTCTACCCGGTTTCTTATGTTGGTTTACCTGTTTCTTTTAAACAACTAACTGATTAACCCATCTTTGTGTCTGTAGTTTTTGAGACTTTTCTAACATTATCTGGATATGATTAGCAGGATTGCTTTCTGATCCACAAAACCCTTTTATTCTAGGCTAGTCAACAAGCTGGAACTTGGCTGACCACAAGGAAAATTGTTTTACACTATTTTAGGTTTGGCTGATGCTACCCATACGCCCATACATGAGAAAATCCTTTGCACTCCTTTTCTAACATAATCTCGAAGGTCACCAACCCTTGGATTAAGGGCAATATTATTTTTGTTAAGAGTACTGTCGTTCGTCTCACTTTTCTTGTCAGGATGGAATAGATGACAAATGCATGGGTTATGTTCGAGCAGCTTTATTATGTACAAACACATCAGGAAATGAGGTAAATAACTTTAACTTAGATAAACCTGTAAACAGACTGACTATCTCTGTTATACATGTTTACTCTCTGGCTCCACTCTCAAAATGGCACTGAGGCTAGCACGTGCCTAGTATTTATAAATGTTCTTCATGTTTCACTGTTGCAGTCATTACATTTGGGTAATCTGCTGGCAGGTTGCCCTCAGTCGGCCTGAATTTCAAAGTCTTGGGTCCTGTGTCGGTTGCTGTCTTCTCTTCCATGACGTCAGGTCATCCGGGGTATAAAACATGCAACCGACGCCATTTTCTTTAGTCTTTCTTGCCGCGCGGTGCCTGAAGCAGAAACATTTCGCAAGTGCTGGTCGGCCGACTACTGAAATATTCGAGTTTGAGTTTCAGAACCGAAGTCTTCACTAAAGCTAAGTACCCCTGTTTGGGAAACTTTTTTTCTTGCCTTTTACCGATGTCAGAAAAAGTCAATAATTGTATTACTTGAGGGATGCAAATACCTCATAAGGATTTCCATTTGTAATGTATTCCTTGCCTAGGCCCTGATCACAACGTGCCTGGCTGTCTGTTTTGTGCTAGATTTAACCAAAGCACTATCAAGCGTCAGTATATTTTTGCATCAAAGTATTTTGGAAACAGATTTAACTACCCAGAAATGTCGTTAGAAAGAAATCCAACTACCGGAGTACATAAAAAATGCAAAGAAAAGGACAGAGAAAGGCAGTTGAGATCCAAAACAGACGAAGCTTCTCCTAAGCCAGTTGCCGGTACTCAGTGAGACGCATTCGCAGCCCCTGATACCTGCTACCTTCAAGTCGCAGGCCTCTACCGACACCCATGTGGAGTCCGTCATGCCGCAAGATACTCAAGGTATAACATTCCCTCTGATGGGTCCAGAGCCGCTGAGCAGGCACTGGCTTCTGAGGGTGTAGTCAGACCTCAACATTTGTATATCAAACCGACAACAGCTGTGAAACCAAAGACAAAGGCAACTTCTAAAACTAAAAAACTGACGCATGAGCCACGTGCACAGGCTTCTATGCCTAAAAAACAGATGCTCAAAATGGCTGAAGACCTTTTTACCTTGATCATGAGGGGTAGCCACCCCCCTCCAGATAAGAGGCCTAGGCAAGACACTGATTATGAATCTTCAGATTAGGTTTCTATTTCTGATTCCTCTTCTGATCAGGAATTATCTATACCTCCCTATGATGATTCTGATGCCAAGGAGTCTATTCCATCCACATCTCCTCCTGAGGATTATTCATTTGGAGAAACCCTGCATACTTTGAGGGAGCATTTTCACTGGGAGAGTCAAGACTTCTCAGAATCAAAAAAGAGGCTCAGGGATTTCCTCCTTCTCCCTCAGCACAAGCCTGTAGCCATTCCCCCTCTTTTTAGACATTGTGGATGATGTGTTTTTGGAGTCAAGCTTGACCCCCTGACTCCATACCTCTGGCTCCCAGTAAGCCTGATAGATATTGCAGGGTCCCTGACTCATATAAATTTTTATTCAGAAACCCTGCTGCTAATTCTGAAACTATTTCAAAGGGCCCAAAGGGAGTTAAGGCCTCAACAGCAAAAAATCCTACCCCCTCTGACAGAGATTCAAGGGCACTGGAGAGATGGGGGGAAAAAGGTTTATACATCTGCAACCTTGGCAATCAGGGCCTTAAACTGTCAATTTCATTTGCTTAATTACCAACAACATGTTATGGGACTGCTGAAACAGAAAATGATGTTGATTTCAGAATGTGCAGAAAATAAAGAATTGCATGAATTATTGCATGCAGCTGAACTACTTGGAAAGCATACTTTGCAATGTGGTTTTGATTCTTTAGAGGCCTCCTGCAGGGCCGTAGTTACTGGATCTGTGATTAGGAGGCATGCCTGGTTAAAGGAACAAACTTTGCCTGATCATATTAAAGCTAAATTACTAGATGCACCTTTACAGCATGATTCTCTATTTGGTATTAAGGCAGAAGAGGTTTTAAAGAAAATGGAAGACAAAGATAAGTCTATGCAAACTGTTAATGACTTCTTTCAAGTGCAGCCACCAAGATTCAGTAGACACTGGCCTACAAAAAATTGGTCCTTTCCTGTGTCAGACAGAGCTCAAAGGGGCAAATCCAGATGCCCTAAGGGTTCCAGATACCAAGCGCAAGACTCATATAGGTCAAAGCAATGGGGCGCATCT